>NC_072464.1:22101086-22311086 GCF_027596085.1 Anoplopoma fimbria | reverse complement strand
CATCATCATCGCCATCATCTACTTCGTCTCCTACTTCAGTGTCTGGTTTGGACTCATCGTTTTCACCTGCATGGTCCTCTACCTCAGTGAGTCAGTGTGTGTGTGTGTGTGTGTGTGTGTGTGTGTGTTTGTGTGTACCATGAGTGTGTTTTCAACAGGAAGTTAGTCATGGCAGCCTGCACTGCAAATTTGGCCCGCGGTTTGGATCAAAACCGAAAAATAAATGTCAGAAATAAGTCGAATCTGAGCACAGAGACATAACAAAAGACATAAAAACCTACTGGTGAAAGGGTTGTCTAGTAGAAAATGCAATATAAAAATGTAAGTAAAGACCAAAACTAATTACTTACTCACTTACTACTACACTTACTAAATAAATAAGGTCTCCATATATGTAAATTGTAAAAAAAAGAATCCTCTTGTTTACAAAACAATCTTATTAAATTCAGCTTAACATGATTAAATGTGCTCTCGTCTGCAGCCTGCACCATCCTGATCACAGAGTGGAGGACTAAATACAGGAGAGAGATGAACAATCAGGACAACAACGCCAAGTCCAGAGCCGTAGACTCACTGCTCAACTTTGAGACGGTAGATAGAGCAATATGTTTTCTATTCATTTACCCAAGGCATTAAAACGTTTCTAACGTTTCAGAGTTCTGAAAAAGTCTGAAAAGTCTGTAGATGTTAGAGTTACAGGTCATTTCAGGATGTTTCAATTTTCTCTGGATTCTTTTGTTTTGTTTCCACAGGTGAAATATTACTGTGCCGAGGATTATGAAGTCCGCTGCTTTGAGGAAGCCATTCTGAAATATCAAGTAAGCTTGAAGAGTGACATCATCTGGTAACAAACCTGTTAAAAACATCAAATCAATCTTCAAATCTGCTGGCTGTGTTTGTGTAGTACTGTGAGTGGAAGAGCTCCGCCTCCCTGGCTCTGCTCAATCAGACCCAGAACGTCATCATAGGATCAGGACTGCTGGCTGGATCTCTGCTGTGTGCCCACCTGGTCTCAGAGGGACAATTCCAGGTATCAGTGTAGAGTAAAAATATGTAGAATCCAACATCAAAATCTAGTCTGCATACAAGTTATACGTCAGTCAGTAGCCTCATGTCACAATATTCTAAGATGATGATGGGTTAAATTTGTGTTCTCAGCTTTGTAGTGGGAGAATAATTCATACAGCTGTTTTCCAGTAACAATTATAATATGATCAGTGATGTTCAGAAGCTGTTTGTGTTTACGTTCCCCTCAGGTCGGAGACTACGTTCTGTTTGGCACCTACATCATCCAGCTGTACACTCCTCTGAACTGGTTTGGTACCTACTACAGGTGAGATGCATGCAGAGAAACAGGAGACCACTGACCCCGAAAGATCTTTGATTCATCAATGTCTGTGTAGTGTTTCTGTATATTATATATATATATATATATATATATATAATATTTGAATAAACTCCATACTTTTCAATGATGGGAGGCTGGTTTAGAGGGGTTTTTCTAGAACAACAATGCTGTATTTTGCTGTATTTTAAATCTCCAATTGGCCGATACTGGCATTTATTTATTTTACTTTTTGGTATTTACTTGTTTACGACTGTACTTATACTATTATCACAGTGAGAAGATACCATGTAATACTTTGTGTATGTATTTATGTGACTTTAATTACTGATAGTAGGAGAATATATCACATATATTAGCTTATATACACTTACTAAAAAATAACAGTATATTCATCTGAGAAAACGGCTAAAACCACTGTACATAATACTACTTCTTCGCCTACTTCTGCTACTAAAGCGAGTACTACTACCGCTCCTTATAGTACTACTGTTACTACTGCTAGTACTGCATCTAATACTGCATCTAAAATACTGGTTGCACATCGTGTGTCTCTGCAGGCTGATTCAGAGTGCATTTGTTGACATGGAGAACATGCTCACACTGTTGACGGAGCAGAAAGAGGTGAGTCACAAATAATAGATGCATTTCAGTAATATATATTTATTTATTTTATATATATATATATAATTAAATGTATATGTATTTATTCATTTTTCCCGACTTTGTTGAAATTGTATTATACTGCTAAAAAAGAAGTAAATAAATTATATAAAATATAAATGCATAAATATTCTTTTTTATATTTCAAAGTATTTATTTATTTATGAAACAAAATATTTTCTACACCTTGTCAACAAATACATATATTCTTCCTTTAAAGAAAACATGTCAATATTGTGATATGAACACATGCAAAAAAGTGGCTTTCCTCTTTCCTTCTCACTATTATTTCTGCCGAAAAAGAAAATAGATTATTTTATTTTATAGATCATAGATTATTTACATTTTTTTTTACATTATATTTTTGAATTTCAATATCATTACTTGTCATAATACTGGGCAAATATAATATTATTGTTTGGTTGATATTTCTTAAAATACATGTATAGTAATAATCTGCTACAAAAATAATTACAGATTAGCATTATAACACATTAAATAAATAGAGAAGTGTGTAAAGTAAAAATATATAATAAATATAATTATCACATATAAGAGGATAACACAAACTAAAATCTCCCTAAGTGTTTCTGATTGCTCTGCTTCAGTCTTCAGTGCTTTGAAACATAGAAACTCACTCAGTCAGAGGTCGGAGGATTAGAAGATCAACAAGTGTTTGTCTGTGTGTGTGTGTGTGTGTGTGTGTGTGTGTGTGTGTGTGTGTGTGTGTGTGTGTGTGTGTGTGTGTGTGTGTGTGTGTGTGTGTGTGTGTGTGTGTGTGTGTGTGTGTGTTTGTGCACATACACAGAGTCTGTCTGCATGTATGTCTGTGTGTACGTCTGTCTTTGAGTGTGTGTGTGTGTGTGTGTGTGTGTGTGTGTGTGTGTGTGTGTGTGTGTGTGTGTGTGTGTGTGTGTGTGTGTGTGTGTGTGTTTCGGTGGGAAAAGGCGTCCTCCGGCTGCCTCACTAAAGGCTCCTACATTCACAGGCCCTTGATATGGTAAACAGCCGCATGAATGTGGACAAAAGCATTAAGAGCACCTTAAAAACACAGCGGCCCTTTTCTTTGGCTTGGGAAGCGGCGGGCAAGGGGGAGGGGAGTCAGGGAGGAGGAGGAGGAGGAGGAGGAGGAGGAGGAGGAGGAGGGTGAGGAGGAGGTCAGAAAGTAGAGAGGGATCGCAAAAATCAAACTTTGCTGGCAATATTTTGGAAATGTTCATGATGACAAATCGCAATATCTGCATAGATGAAGGGATGAAGATTTAAGGAAGTGAGAAAAGGTGAGAAGGAGGTGATTATGAAGGAGGGGAGGAGGAAGCAAATGAAAAAGGGAAAAAGGAGAATATGATGGAAGGACGAAGAATGGGGGATAAGTATGGTTTTACATTTATTGTGTAAAACACATCTCACTGTCTCCTCTTCACTTTCTCTCTTTTCTTTCTCATCTATCCTTCTCATCTCCTTTTATTCTTCCCTTCCTCTTCTTTTCTCTCTCCCTTTTCCCTTTCCTAGCTCTCTTCCCTTCTTCCCTTCTCTCCTTCTTGTTTTTTCCTCTCCTCCTCTTCAATCCAGCAAAACATAAATAAAATAACCTCTTGTACTTGGTTAGTTTTTGACGTTAGAAACAGCAATTGTCAATAAAAGAAATCTCAACTCTAGGGGCACCCCACTTGCTTTCTCCAGAGCTTTTGACCACATCACATGGTCTTCATCGCCACATTGCAGATGGTATTGCAGATCCATAAAACTTGACATCATGCTTAGCACCTTTTGAACCTTTCATCCATGTTGACGTAAAACTAAATGGAGTTGAACGTTTCCACCTCGAACCTTGGAAACAGCAAAACTCCATCTGCTGATGAAGACCATGTGATGCGGTTGAAAGCAGCGGAACAAGCGAGAAGGTGGAACTTGAGTTGAGATTTATTTGATTCTTTTTCTGGCTTCTCTACTGTATCTTTCGTGTAAAACCAAAAAAATCTGTGTTCCTTGTATCTCTTACCCTGGTTTCCCCTTCTCTCCTCCTCCTCCTCCTCCTCCTCCTCCTCCTCCTCCTCCTCCTCCTCCTCCTCCTCCTCACAGGTTCAGGATGCTGAGGATGCACAGGACTTGCAGCTCACAGCAGGTCAGGTGGAGTTTGACAGAGTCTGTTTCAGCTACGTGCCCGGGTGTGTAGCCAAAACGACAAATCTGCTTCCACTTTTCTGTAGTTTGATCTGATTTCATTCAATTGTACATAAAACAAAGAGTGTCGTCAGCATAGAAACAACAGCATATGTCATTTAGTGAAACATTTAGAGGGAGGATGTTGGTTTGATTGATTCTGCACACAAACAAACATCTGACACCGTGACACTGGAGACAGCTGTTTGAATCTCACGTCCTACAAACAGTCAATGTTGGTCTTTTTTAACTGTGACCACCATGTTTTTTAACGTTAACTAAATAGTTTTTGTTGCGTTAATTTAAGTTCATTTTGATCCTGACTGTTGCTTTTTTATGTGTGTGTGTGTGTGTGTGTGTGTGTGTGTGTGTGTGTGTGTGTGTGTGTGTGTGTGTGTGTGTGTGTGTGTGTGTGTGTGTGTGTGTGTGTGTGTGTGTGTGTGTGTGTGTGTGCAGCATTGAAATCCATAAGGATGTGTCGTTTACGGTGGAGGCGGGACAGACAGTCGCTTTGGTACGTTGTCCTCTGTTTACTACATCTATTGTCTATCAAGTCTAATTAAATGTGTCACTATAACCAAATAAAAAAACAATATTTCACACTTACTGTACCTCCAGTGGTGTTCATCAGTAGTGTAAGACCAATACTCAGAAGTGTAAAAATACTCTGTTACAAGTAAAAAGTCCTGCAATCAAAATTTTAAGTGAAAGTACAACAAGTATTAGCATCAAAATATACCAGAAGTAAAATAACTCATTATGCAAAATTAGGCCCATTTCAGAATCAATATAAGAAGAACATGGAGATGCTAGAAGATGTTATTTGTGTGTGTGTGTATTTGAACCAACCCATGAAAATTAAAAAGCAGTGTGAGGGACTGCCATGTGATGTGAACATTAAATGAAAATTGAGACAGGACTTTCCAATAAAATGTGTGTTTCTTTGTGTGTGCGTACAGGTTGGTCCATCTGGATCAGGGAAAAGCTCCATCCTTCGTTTGTTGTTCAGATTTTACGAACCTCAGAGTGGCATCATCCGCATAGACGGGCAAGACATCTCCAAGGTAAATCAGGCGGAAATCTGGATCTGAAAAATAAAGTAAATTGTGAAATGTCTTAGTTGCACACTCTCTAATGTCCACCAGGGGGCGACTCCTCTGGTTGTATAGAAGTCTATGAGAAAATGACTCTACTTCTCTCTTGATTTATTCCCTCAGTAAACATTGTAAACATGAGTTTATGGTCTCAATCTCTAGTTTCAAGTCTTCTTCAATACAGCATGATGTTCATTTAGTAAATGATGCTCCATTTAGAGTCAAACAGACACAAACAATGGGTGACGTCACGGTGACAATGCACTCTTCTTATACAGATAAACACACACATATACACGTTAAACTGAGCAGATGGTAGTATTCTTTTAAACTGCTACTTTCACCATCAGTTGTGTTATCTTTTATCTGTCTTTCTCTCTCTCTGATTCTGTCTCTTTTTTCAGTCTTCATCTCCTGCCTTTTGCCTCACCACACACCTTGACTCCCACTTTCCCTCTCCCTCTCTCTACACACACACACACACACACACACACACACACACACACACACACACACACACACACACACACACACACACACACACACACAGTGAGCTCCTGTCACACTGTGAATAAATCATAGTAAAAGGTTCCTGAATAATGCAGAAACGAGTCCAGACGGCAGATGTGTGTGTGTGTGTGTGTGTGTGTGTGTGTGTGTGTGTGTGTGTGTGTGTGTGTGTGTGTGTGTGTGTGTGTGTGTGTGTGTGTGTGTGTGTGTGTGTGTGTGTGTGTGTGTGTGTAAAGTTAGCCCAGTTATTGCAGTTGTAGCTAAAATGACTCTGCTTACCATTTCAAAATCTCACTAAAAAACAAACGGCACACATGTACACCTGTTTCATTACGACAGACATAAATGTTCAAGTGAGCGTGACAGGGATTTTATGAGGACGCTCATTTATAATTAAACAGCAGGAGGACCGTTTTAATCAAAAGAAACACATGTGGTCGCCTCTTTAATCAGGATTCTGTGTTTGTTTTTTATCACTATTGTCCCTTTGAAGAGGAAGAGGAGGAAGTGGTTTAACGCCTCAGCTTCCACCACTGAAGGATAGTTCTGTTTATGTGTTCGAGTCTCTCGTTTTTATGCCAGTAAGAACTATAAATACGTAGCATCGGTTTATCCTCTTCCACTAAAGGATTCTTCTACGTTGTTGTCATAAATGGTTAAATCTTGCACCAAATCTTTGCAACAAATGTTAATGCTGCAACAACTTATGAGACTTAATGTATGGACTGGCCATAATTTACTTCCATTATATTGTTTTAAGCCTTTTTATAGGGTTCCAAAACAAAACAGTGTTTGTCCCATATTTATGACTTAAACAACAGATGATGTATTCCTCTTCTATGTGGCATCTACTGATGACCTGCTATCTCCCCCTTAATATCCCCTACTCCACCTTAAAAAAGACAAAAATGGGACTATATTGTTCATTTACAAAACAAATGAAAATGACTTTAGCTTTGGCAAACTGATCTGGTTAATTGGCAACGCTGACAAAATTGAGACACATATGATCGTGTTATTGGGAGGACGAACCTCATGACGGGAGGAAAAGACTACTCATAAGGCCATCTGTGCTAATCAAGAATAAATCCTTTACGATATAAGGCAATAACTTTTAATAGCTGCATGAGCTGTGAGTTATTTTTTACTCATAATGCAGGTGAGAACAAACGATCATAAGGGAATAATCTATTAAATAAGGGCGGGAAGTCCCTTAAACAGCTAATCAGAGTTGAAGAGAAGTGAGAGGTGTTTGTAATGAATTAATAAAAGAGAATTGGATCTAAAGATTGGTCATAAAGTCTCACCTTTGTAACAGAACGAGAGTGAGAAGGACTTCGGGTTTGATGGCAGCAGTTTTTACACACCATCTGTTTCACATTCCTGTTGACCCTTAATTTAAAGGGTTTTTGGTTAGGTGCCTAAAATAAGATATTACTTTCTGTAATCCCATATGGAAAAGATCGTACAAAATCGTACAAAAGGCCCCATGTCATATATATTACTTATAAGTTTCAGATAAAAGATATAAACATTTAGTAAAATTGATGTATATCTTTTCCATATGGGATAATCCGGAATCCAAAGAAAATTCTGATGTAAAAGTGGTATTGACCGTCTCGTCTAACTCTCGGCAGGAAAGCGAATAAACATACTTCCTGATTCATAAATTAAAAGTCTGCTTTTTGCACTAAAACTTGCCCTTAAGCTTGGTATTTTACCTGCCAAACCATACCTGCACAAAGAAGCAAAACAAATCACAAATTCATGTCATGTATTATGAAAAAAATACTTACTCAAGGTCCACTTACTTGCATTCCTCTGAGCTTGCAACTTCATCTCAAAGTTTTCTTCTTTAACTGTGCATTGCATTGGTTTTACCCAGTCTACAGATTGAAATGTTAAGCAATACTTTGAATGTGATGACAAAAGACTCTGCAAAGAGTTAGGTCAAAATATGATTCATATCAGTGATGTTGTCCACATGTTCCAGCTGAATCTGGGATTTGTTCTGCTTGTCGCAAACAGCTGCTCCTAGATCATAGGATCTTTTCTTTTCAGCAGTTAAAAGGAAAGGAAATATGTTTCCCAAATATGTCTTAATACAAAACTCACATAGCCATATGTCCTACATTAAGAGAGTTATTGATAACTGTTATCATTCCTCCTCCTCCCCCAACTGGCCATGAAATGACTCTAATACTACGACACTAACAAAAAGGGGACAACCACCACAGTCCTGTGCCAAAATGCATACAGCTGAAACCAATATGAGCTAGTCTGAATGGGCCAAGTCTTTTATTTATGACTATATTCAAAATTTCACAACATTTGTAGAGTTGGGATTTCAGTCTGTTAATGTGAGTGTTTAATAAATGTTTCATCACATTTGAATAATTGATTTTTAAATATAAACAGTGCATCACGTGTTGCACAGACAAAGCATGTTAAACTTTATAGTCTTTTTAGGCAACAAAACAAACTTTAAAATAAGTATTCGAACTAAGTAAAATATGTAAACGCATCACAATCGCAACTTTAACAACTCAACAACACTTTGGGACATGAACACCGGCCTCCTGGTTGAAAGTCCTGTGTTTGTTTGACGCATCCATCTCCACTCCCTTCCTCTGAGCATTCATAATTCACACTGATGTGTTTAATCTGTGTGTCCATCACAACAAAGGATCCTTAATGACTTTCCAGTGGTGCTGAAACGTAATTTTGACTAAACCTAAAGGTGAAGGAGTCGAGGTCATTCAAGTAATTCTTTTTGACCTGGTTGGTAAATATAAATACTTTTTGTTGCCTTTCTGCCAAGCAGGATATTTTTTAGATGTGCGGCCGGTTCTTGACTTTGCAACCTTTTGTTGTTTAAGCTCTTGGGTTTGTTTCTAGCCCACCGATCCTCTGCCACTCTGTTTGTCCCGTCATGTGGCAGCCACATGTGTTGAGCCTCTGATGAGTCCGACTCTGCCGGCCCGAACACAGCAGGCTGATGGCCGGTTACTGAGTGCTGGTGTGAGTCATATGTGTGTTCTTAAAGGTGTCTGTCAGGTATTAACTGCTCATAACATCTTCTTGTTATTCTATGGTGCACGTTCCTGTTCGTCAGTAAAGAGCGGTCACACAACACGCATATTAAAGCAATTGGGAGGAACTTTAATCAATAACTTTAAACAGAATTGTCGTAGGGTTAGAGCAGGACAGAGAGTTATCCAAGAGCCACATTTAAAAAAAGGAAAAGTCTGACATTTTGTTGTAGGTTAGCTTAGCGCAAAGACTGGAAACAAGGAGAATCCTGGCTGTCCAAAGGTAACAACATCTGCCGACTAGCATCTTATGTGACATGTTGTACAATCACATTGGAGGGCAGAACTGTTTACAGCTGTAACAAATTCCCCCCCCCCCAAAATCAAAACTTCAAAAGGTTTGAGTTCTGAGCTACAGAGACATGACTTTAACTGTAGCCTCTTCACATTCTGTTGATAATGTTAAAGTACATTTTTTTTATCTTCTAAACTAAAATTTTGGCCAGATCTTAATCCAAGTATTTCTTAACCAAGTTGACCCAATCCATCCAGCCAAAACATCCTTCTCTCTACTATATATCATCTACATATTTATATTTAGACAGGAGGTTGGGTATTTGGTAGAAAACAGTATTGGTGTAGAAAGATCTAAAATTATTATTATATTCCTTTATTGATCCCCGTGGGGAAATTCGGGTGCTGCAGCAGCTCAACTACATAGAAACAGATAATAAATAAAACATATTATACATCCCCTCCCTGAATGAAAACAGGGACAGGGGGGCTTCTGTTCCTCTGGTAGTCCACCACAAGCTCCTTGGTCTTGCTGATGTTGAGCTTCAGGTGGTTGTTGCTGCACCATGTGATGAAGCTCTCAATCAGTCCTCTGTACTCCTCCTCGTTGTCCCTGGTGATACATCCAACAATGGAGGAGTCATCGGAAAACTTTTGGAGGTGGCAGGAACCAGAGTTGAAGCGGAAGTCCGAGGTGTAGAGAGTGAAGAGGAACGGTGCCAGTACAGTTCCTTGGGGTGCGCCGGTGTTGCTGATCACAGACTCAGAGACACAGCCATCCACCCTGACGTACTGTGGCCGGCCTGTGAGGTAGTCTGTGATCCAGGAAGTGGTGTCGGGGTGCAGGTTCATCTCCAGCAGCTTCTCTCTCAGTAGGGAGGGCTGGATGGTGTTGAAAGCACTGGAGAAGTCAAAGAACATGACTCTCACAGTGCTTCCCTGCTTCTCCAGGTGAGAGAGGGCCTTGTGTGTCAGGTAGATGATGGAGTCCTCCACCCCGATGTGTGGCAGATAGGCGAACTGTAGTGGGTCCAGGAAAGCTGTAAGCTGGGTCCTCAGATTTACTGGCATAGTATTCATTATGTCTCCTGTGTGAGTACAGCTGTCCAGCTGTCTCTATTTTCTCCTTTGTTCCGCTGTTAATGTCTCAATGAAAAACATAAAAAGCTTTTTTTCTTTTTCCTCTCCATCTTCGATCAGAAACAGATGCTGTGTTGTTCTTCAGTGGAATAAATACCAAAAGTAAATGGCAATAATCAAATTAATGAAAAGTGAATGATTACCAGCCAAGCACCAGAGCTAGTGCAGGAAATGGAATTTGTATTGTTGAGGCTGCGGAGGAAAAGCTTTCCACAGGAAGTACTCAAAATACTGCAGAGAGTCATTGAAAACCGGAAATTATTTCTGGGGAGATCAAGAGCCAGATTTCTGAAACGATGAGGAGCTCCTTCTTAAATGGGGAACTGAACTGATCGGACCAAGCTGGACCCTTCTAGTCTGGACCAGCTGCTCTTCACAGTCTGGAGATGTAACTGTGTTTGATCTTGAATATAGAACATTCAGTTTTAAAACACTTCCACATTGACTGCAGAATTGGAGGTTGACACCTGGATTTTACACCGTTGTCAACTTGATCAAACCGTTGTCTATGTAAAACACGATCAATGACCAACAACTCCGTTTTCTCTTGCCTCTGTATATAACGGTAGTAACATACTACTTACAAGGCTCCACTGTTTGTACACACACAGTAAAGAACACAAGATTGGAGACTTGCCGCTAGAAATCTCACCACAGTCTGCATGGAAATATTTGATATCAATGTAGATTTAGTCCTCATGCTACAGGGTGCATGATTTAACAATAAGTAAGGACATTGGCAGTGCAAATGAAATCAGATGTAGAGAAGCAAAGAGAAGGTGAGTGGGTAGAGTCAGACATGAGAGACGGAGAGACAGGGACAGAAACTGGTTCAGGACGTGTGCTGTCTGTGACCCGGGGCAGCATGCATTATATAGTGTAGGATGAATTAAGCCATGCAACATTTATACAGACGTATGCTGTGTGTATGTGTGCGAGAGAATAACCTAGTTTAACGCAAACGTAATAAATATGTATCATGACCCGCAGATCTGAAGAGTCCATACATTGAAACATTTCCATTCCACCGGTACAACACAGTCTGTGTAGTAAATGTGAAATACAAGACTTAATATTTAGAGGGTCGGGTTTCAATGCTTGCTCCAATTTTGGAACCAGGTTGGCAAAAATATTTTGTTTGGTTACAAAACTCACAGTTTGGTTCCTTTCTGCGTCCGAAGGTGCGTCAGGCTTCTCTGAGGTCGCACATCGGCGTGGTTCCTCAGGACACGGTTCTCTTCAACGACACCATCGGCAACAACATCCGCTACAGCCGAGTAACGGCCAGCGACCAGGAGGTGGAGAGAGCCGCCGTGGCTGCTGACATACACGCCAGGATACTGGAGCTACCTCAGGGTCAGGATGGAGTGTGTTTGAGGGTGTGTGTGTGTGTGTTGGTGATAATGACGAAACTGCTTTAAAAATTGTTTGACATCGATGTTTGCCAAGTTGAATCCTGAAAATCTCGATGTAGAAATGAAATGATGATGATAATAATGAGGATGACGGTATTTCTTCCCAATAAGGTTATGACACGGATGTGGGGGAGCGAGGTCTGAAGCTCAGCGGTGGGGAGAAGCAGAGAGTGGCGATCGCTCGAACCATCCTGAAAGATCCTCAGATCATCCTGCTGGACGAGGTGAGAAAACGGGGGAGCGAGCAATTCACACACATGGGACTATTAAATGATTGGATTGGCAGTTGTAAAACAGGGTGGCACACACAGGGGGATTTCTATCTCTCATCTTGGATTACAACCGTCGCCATGTTGATTTTTATGCAACCGGTGAACGGAAGTTACCATATTTGATAAGCAGAGGAGTGACGTAGAGACGCCGTATACAGCTCTCGTAGTGACCTTTCAATCACAGTAAGCTCTAAAGCATCCCCTGCTTTATGGTCTGTTTGACTCTAAATGGAGCATCATTTACTAAATGAACATCATGCTGTATTGAAGAAGACTTAAAACTAGAGATTGAGACCATAAACTCATGTTTACAATGTTTACTGAGGGAATAAATCAAGTGAGAAGAAAGGACATTTTCTTATAGACTTCTATACAATCTGACTTCTTTTTACAACCAGAGGAGTCGCGCCCTGCTGGTCAGTAGTGATAATGCAAGTTTTAAGACACTTCGGCATTGGCTTCACTCAGCAGAACCAGAGGTTTATTTGACTCTGCTTATATAACATTATACTGCACTTACACTGATATACTGTGTTTGTTCCACCAGGCCACGTCTTCCCTGGACACCCAGACTGAGAGGAACATCCAGACCTCACTGGCCAAGATCTGCACCAACAGGACGACTATAGTGGTCGCACACAGGTGACATTACTGCCCAGCTGTGTGTTCGATAACTGCGAATCTTCCTGATAAGTTCGCTTGTTTTTACTCGAGCAGCAGACACAATTTCTTAGTGTCAAGACACCAAGCACTGCAACACATAGCCAATGGATGCTATCTATTATAAGATTAGATCAGATTCAACTTTATTGTCATTAAACAGATCACAGGTACTGAGACAAAGCCAGTTATGCCCCAAAAAGTATAAAATGGGGTTTAAAACACAATAAAAACTTGAATAAGAAAGTGCAGTCAGGGCGTCAAAAGGAATACTTTATCGTACTTAGGCACAGATTTGCATACCAACATGCTGACAATGACAAATGTCACGTGACGATGTTTAGCAGGTAATCTTTTTCAACCTGAGCAAACCATTCATTTAACATACAGTACCAGTCAAAAGTTTGGACGCACCTTTTCATTCAAGTACTTTGAAGAATGTAAAATATAAAACATATTCTGGTTTGTTGAGCATTTGTTTGTTTACCACATAATTCCATATGTGTTCCTTCATAGTTTGGATGTCTTCAATATTAATCTACAATGTAGAAAGAAAAACCATTGAATGAGAAGGTGTGACCAAACTTTTGACTTGTACTGTATTAGCATTTACTTATTGTGATTATGGGGCTAAAGGAAAAGCGGTATTGCCAAAGTCATCAAAATTCCTTTTAAGGGGGACATCAATGGATGTACCAAATTGTATGGCAATCCATCCAATAGTTGTTGAGACATTTCACTAAAAAAATAAATGTCAGCCTCATGGAGGAACTAGAAAAATAGTTAGCAGATCAGCAAAGTCAATAGAATACGTCCTCTGGGGATCATGCATATCATTCTGTAATTGGAGGTATCCAGGTATCACTAAACCCCTTTTAAACAGAAATGCATCATAAATATACAAAAAACATCTATCCGTCATCATGTGGACATTCAAGCAATATTTGGTCCAACGTGGTACTGGACATGAGTTTCTATTCTTTTGACATTTAGAGCACAAACACAAATTCTCCCATTGATATCACAACGGTCTTTTGCAAAGTGATTAAAGTTGTAATACAGGCCAAACTGAAAAAACAAAAACAAATGTGAGTAAGAGACATGAAAGGAAAAGGCCAGGTGATGGATGTGGTGAAAGGAAAACAGGATTATAGCAGAACACAAAGAGAGGGATGGAGAGATTAAAATGAAAAGCTGATCGGAGGATATGAGATGACGCGCGATGACAGGTCGACAAAAGTAAAAGAAACAGATGTCTGGTTATTCATCAGTCTGAGTGATTTAGAAAAAGACTTGAAAGGCGCTGACACTCGCAGACAGCGAAGTGGCCTCTGGTGCTGATTCCTGCTCCAGGCTTCATCATTTCCTCTGTGTTCTAGTACAATGGGTTGTTTTTGTTGTTGTTCATTAACATTATTAAAACGTGGTTTCTGTTGTACAAAAGAAGATTGGTTAAATTTAAAAGTGTGTATTTGTGTTTTCCACTACAACAAACATTTGAAAACAACATTTTGTTAAACAGATGTCCCAATTTCCACTCGACAAAAAAACATTGACAATTTAGTTAATCAGTTGCAAAACTCAAGCTTATGCTGCCTTCCAGAAAACACGAAACTTGACCTCCTTTAAGAAAAAGTACAACGGAACAGCATTAAGGGGAAGAAAAGCATCTACCCCGACTTTATGAAGGAGCAGTTTGTCTGACTTCACATAACAGTGGAAGCGCACATTGTAAATAATAAACCATCAACTAAAAGGCAACTTTTAAAGTATATTTGCCTGTATTTAAATAGAATAATAATTAGTATCATATAGTTAAACCAGTTCGGCAGGTCAAATTTACATCAATATATGTCACTAATGTTATTAGGAGGCTGGTAACGGCTAAACAATCTTTAAACGTACTCCTCCGCATGAACGTTTTAGAATTGTGGAGGCTTTTTGTGTCTACATGTGCAAAAGAAACTAGTGTTTTTCAAGGTCAGTGGTTGTTTCTGTTTGTATTTCAGCGTTGCAACCTGGAACGTTTGGAAGTTGACATTTGGACATTTCTAGAGTGAAAATACTTACATCCTAGTAGTGTGTAACGCAGCCTGCTAGCGTGGTTGTAGACTCTTTATATTAAAATGTGGTGGATGCATTGATACACTTTTGCACACACGTGAGAATGTGAGCACCTGTATGGAAACTGAGCCATGCATACAAACATTGTTTACAGATGTTGACTGTGAGTAATCACCTGTGACTGGTGCTGACACCAGCTGAGCTGTCTGAGCTCTTTTTGTTTGTATTTGTCATCTCCCTTTTTAGATTAATTGTATGGTGCTCATTTTGAACAAATATGGAACTCATATTGACCTGCAGTTGTAAAATAAGTTGATCTTCTTAATCTTTCAATAGCAGCAGCAGCAGATGGAGTCTGCTCTTAGGATCAGGACTGTTTATTGACTTTGTCAGTTGGGTTTTAAATAAAATGAAAACACACAGTCACAGCAGACAGGTCATGATTTCACTATGAAGGGTGAGCTGGAATCTCTCTTTAATCAAGTTAAGTTATTGGATGGATGGAATTTTTCCTTTCTCCGGCTGATAAAACCAAGCCATGCATATGAGCAGTAGCAACGTGCTAACACTTAAATGATGGGTAACAAATTGTCATATGGTTTTGTGGTTTTAAAAATGTTAATGTTCCTCATACTGGGCATTCTTTGACTTGGATTAATTCCTGCACGCTCTCCTGAAGTTCCATTGTCTTAAAAATGCAAATAATGAGTCTCAAAAACAATAATCACACTATGTTGTTTGCAAAAAGATGCAGGAGATCCTGTTCTAGTTAAATGTTTTTAATTAACTTAACTTGGTGCAACAATAGCATGTGTAATATTGGCCCTTTTTAACAGCAGACATTTCGACTTGTCATAGCAGGTAAAAAACCAGCCTGGTCTCACCAAATGGGGTATAAATGACTTTGAATTTGTAAGTCATTTAGCCTGCAAAACAACGCAATTCTTGCTTTTTACGTGTTGATAAGGGTTCTTGTCTGTACTGACTGCGATGTTAACTAATACGTGTGAATATGCTACGCTCAGAGCAAGTGACGTAGTATAAAAAGAGAAAGAATAACTTATGGTGGGTGGCAGCAGAGTTGGGTGGGGAGTCAAACAAACACAGGACTTTCAACTAGGAGACAAAAATGTTGATTTGTGTGATTTTATGAAAGTAAAATGGTAAAATCTCTCCTGTGAAAAGTGCCTATTTGATCAATCCTAATATGAGTTATCGAGGCTTCATACATCACAACAAAGAGCTGTAGTTTAGAATGCTTTTGCATTAGTGGCAAATTTCCCCACTGTGGGACTAATAAAAGATTAATATCTTCTTATTTTATGTAAGTTGTTTTGGGATAAATATACATTTGTCATAGTATAGAGGTAATGCAAATTGTTGGATAGTTATTTAGACAATAAGACCTTGAGTGGAAGTGGCAGCTGAACCTCACCAGTACATTCACTGGGTTTGATGGGCCTTTTTCACAGCAGGAAAAGCACAGGTGTTCTGTTTTATTTAGGTGTCCCAGTAAGCGTTGTCAGTAATCCAGCAGGCATAAAACCCACGTCCTGAAAGGCGTAGATCTAAATGAAAATCAGCCATCATTAATGCCATTAGTAACATCTGTGGTTTTCCTGCTATTACAAGTCAAAATATCTGCTAATAAAACAGGTTTGTTTTGAACAAAGTTGAACAGAACCTTAAAAACAGGACATGAACTACTACAGCGTATACACACTGGGTGTTTTCTTCCTGCTCTGAAGCCTGAATGAGCGGATGAGAAAACCTTTGACGTCTGCAGTCTCCGGGGAGAGATATTTCTACCTTTGACCGAGGTTTTCTATCAAATATTGAAGGTGGACGTCCAAAGATAGCCTCCATGACACTAAAGCAGAGTGGTGGCTCTGCTGAAGCTTAAAGTGACACTCAGCAGTTTGGAGAGGCATGAACTCTATGGTTTGCAGAACCATTCTTTTTTTGTTCTGCTCATAGTGTCGAGCGTTATTAATTCCACCGGCGATGAGGAAAACATGTCCCCCTTTGCCTTTTTCAAAAAACTATTTTAAGACTCAGATTCATATAGAACAAAAAACTTCTTCTTCACTTGCGTATAAATATCTTTTAGTAACAACGTTTCGGTACGTAGACCTTCATCAGGTTATTTTGGACTCAGATTCATGCATTTATCCCTCATATTTTCATTTTTGGCGAAACACTACAAGTGAATAGTGTCAAATATTTAATAGATAATTTGTCATGAAGACTCCCCACTTGATTACTTTCATTGATACAATGCTATTTTGTATTTAAGTTTTCTGAACTGTTATGTTTAAATTACCTTATTAAATATGTGCACATTTTCATACCTTTCCATGTATGAAAATGGATAAAGCCAGGTTCAAAATTATTGTTTCATTTTGTTGACATATTAGAGTCAATGGTTTTTCTTGAGAGAATCTCTTTGTATAATTCTTTTTAGTAATAATTGTTTTATAAATTAAGCTATGAATGATTTATGAACAAACCTCACTGTAGAAACCTTCAGAATATAGAAAGGAATGAAACTGTAAAGTGTGGTGTATGTAAGTGATACTGAAGTGGAGATTTATGGATCAGAGTCTGAAAAAAACTAATTTAGAGAAAACGACTTTTAAAGATATGTTTTGTTAAATTACAGTTTTTTGAAGACACTACAGGTAATTAGGGTAAAAAAACTAATAACTAATAAATATCACCATGAGACTTCCGAAGTTGATTACTTCTGATTATTCTTTTTTGTAATACAAGTTTTCTGAAATGTTATGTTTAAATATGCCAATGAGGTATTATCTAATGGTAACTTTTGGTGGATTAAGAAGAAATCTAAAGACGTAAATAGACAAAGTAGTAAAATAACCAGCTGGATATGTATTTCCGTTTTCTTTTCATTAGTCTGGAAGAAGACATGTTATGGAAGAAAAATATCCCAAAAACTCAAAAATGACCAGTGCATAAAAACTGCATGTTTTTACCAGAAATGTCTCCCCTTCAAGGGAAATATTGGGAGTTACACAAAAACACATCTGTGGACATCGGGTCACATCACAAAGTGGAGCCCAGAGCTGAGAGCCAGTTAGATGTCTTTAATCAGACTCTCATCAGAGACTGGTCATAAATATTAACTTTAATAATTTACAGGCAGGTTCATACGGAGTTCTCCAACCCAGAGGAACATACCCAGCTGTGTGTTTGTGTGTCGGTTAGTGATTACTGAGGAATGGCTTTTATAAGACAGCTGAACATATTTAACATCTAACCGCACATTATACGACTCTTTCTTTCAACAACATGTGTCTCCATCTTTTCCTTGTTTCCTCATCTTATCCTCCTCCTCCTTCCTGTCCTCTGACTGTCTCCGTTATCTTCCTTCCTCTCGTTGTGAAGACGCTGGTTGTTCCAGTAAAGTGTGGATCTTCACACGTGTGTCTTTAAAAAAATAGTATTTAGTGTTTGTAGCTCTGGCCATTAATTATATTGTTAATAATAATAATGTCTTTAATGTCGCAACCTCTGGGGATATAGCAGCATCACAGATAAAGGAGTCCAGGAAACACAAACAGCCCTTATACGAATTATTAATAAACTTTCAGCTTAATTCAAATTATTAAGAGGAAACAAGGTCTAGGCTACTTTATGCAAATGAGGGGCGTACAGCGCAACTCCTGAAATACATTTAACCCTTTGACGATCTTCTCACCTGTTTGGCAGAAAACAATACAAAAGCAGCAGGTGATAACTTGTGGAAATTAAAAAGAGGAATAAAGTTTGTGTTTTGTTTCAGGTTGTCGACCATCGTCGGAGCAAACAAGATCCTAGTGGTTCACGACGGACAGATAGCAGAGAGAGGAAGGTATGGTCGAGTCATTTGTGTGTGTGTGTGTGTGTGTGTGTGTGTGTGTGTGTGTGTGTGTGTGTGTGTGTGTGTGTGTGTGTGTGTGTGTGTGTGTGTGTGTGCTCGTGTGACACACCTGAATGATTGTGTGTGTCCTAAGTGCTTGCAAATTTGTTATCTGTAGATCAAAAGCTCAGAGTTGTGTTTTGTGTGTGACCCTTAAACCCTTCTGGTGTCTCTCTGTCAGCCCCAGAGGCTGATGGACAACATCACACACACACACACACACACACACACACACACACACACACACACACACACACACACACACACACACACACACACACACACACACGATAGATATGCCACTTAACTGCCGATGCATACAGTCCTTTGATATAGGAGCTGGTAATGAAGACTTCCTTTCTCACACACTGAGGTCACTCACACACACAAACACTAACAGGAGGTTAAAGAAGTGACGTGTCTCACTCTCTAATATCTATAATCAGATAAATATAGATCATACAGATGAGTGTATTCTCCCTAATAATCAATAGTTATGATAAGGACACACCTGAGAGATGAGTTGGTCACATACTCGGTGTGGTGGAGGGTAAACTCATGACGGGACTTTGTGACTTTGTTTGGCCCTGCAGGTTAAAAGCATTCATCTTTTGATCGACACTGTGATGTGTAAACACCAGACAGGCCCAGTTCAACCTCCGGTGTCCGAATACACACAATTTGTGCCAAAAAGTGTGGGAGTGTATCATGAAACAGAGACGGGAAGAGGCCTCATCCCGTCCCCAGGCTGTCCCTGTGCTTAACATTCCGTGTTGAAAAGGCTAATTCTGAAAGCACAACATTTGGTTATCATCATTTAGCTTTGATTCATCTTTGGTTCAGACTGGACCTTATGCGTTGTTATAAAGCCAAACTTCTGCTCTAGTTGCTCTCATTTACATATTGTTCTTTGTTGTTAGACTGCGACGGCTGAGCTCCACAAAGTGATTTGATTGGGGTTCATGAATATTACCTGTTAACCAGTCAAACCGTTACACTCAAGATCATTTCCTTATCTCATAATTGATAATGGTAATTGTGTTGTTTTGTTTTTTTGTGAGAAAAATTTAAGGAAAAACAGGTTAGCTAGACAGATGGAAAATGAAAATCTCTGCAGGTTTGTCATTTCTTTATTAAAATGTTTACAGTGGATAAAGGCTACATTAGCGGCTGCTAGCATTACCAATACGTCAAGATACCTAAAGGACAAAATACAGTAGGTCGACTCTCAAAACAATAAATACAGTCGTTGGAGAATACCAGCGACAGGGGCACGATGTGAAATGGTTGCAATTTTAGACACGTGAGTTAACGTTGAGAATTAAAACTGAAATAAACTGACTTTGTTAGAGTTTTTGCCTTGTTTTACTTGGTTAGGTTTGAGTTATCAATCTAGTTGGTTAGGATTAGGAGAAGATCATGCCTTGGTTTAAAATAAGCATGTTTGTTTCGTAATATGGGTTTAATACCTAGAAAAGTTAAAATACATTAACAATAACTTTTGTTTTAATTGGCTGCTTGCACAGACAACCTTTCCAGATGTTTTTTTCAGGTAGAACGATCTGAGCCTTACACCTTCACTACGAAATTTCTGTCATAAAGTTGCATTGTGGGTAATGTAGGCACAAGGTTTTGACAAGGAAGAAGAATGTGGAGATTAAAAAAAAGACTATGGTTCTCCTTTTTTGACAATGCTTAATAAACAGACACTTTTAAGATAAGATAAGCCTTAGCATAATTTTATACTCCTCCTCTTTCCTTCGTTAACCTCTTGACCTCCTCTTTCACTCTCTCTGTCCATGTTTTTCTCGATTTATTTTTCACTCTTTTTGCATTTCTGCGTCACTCTTCCTCTGCTTATACCCGTTTTCACTCTTTCTATTTCTATCCCGCTCAGTTGGTCTGTATCCTTATTTCTGACCCTCGCTGAGTGTCTCTCTCTCTCTCTCTCTCTCTTTCCGTCTGGCAGTCTAGACAGCGACACACTCGTGGTTTTATTAATTCATAGTAAAGTTGGTCAAAGTCTGCAGGAGGATTTTTTCATCCAGCTCAACTTTGTTTTTAAAGCAGCTCTGGTGTCACAAGACATTATGAGTGACCCTCCTTCTCCTCTGCCTGCTCAAAAATATCAAAAACAAGTCCTTTCTTATGTAAAATAAAAAGAAACATGTAGCAGACAGCACAACAGCTCCTACAAATTGTATTTACTAATGTACATTTGTTATATTGGACTTTTATTTTTAGAAGACAGGGTTGTCGGGAAAAACCAAGTCCCAAGTATTTCAATTTTTCAGAAAGGCAGAGAAGAGTTACTGACCCTTTTAAATGATGGCATTTTGGTAATTTTGTCAGTTTCTTTCTTGTCTCATCCTGTCTTCTCCTTTTCTTCAGACACGAGGAGCTGCTGGTCCAGGGAGGTCTGTACGCAGCCATGTGGATGAAACAGCAGAAAAGCAACGACATACAAACAGAAACACAGATGAACAACCAGCCCCCAGAAACTTGACACTGAACTGAGTATTAACCTTTTTTTTTTTTTATTCAGTACTCAACAGACATTGTTTTGTCATATCTAACGTCCTGCATCTGCACCCATGGCTAACTAGTAAAGTCTGTGCGGTTAGAAAATGGGATTGAAACTGAGCTGTTTGCAGCAGCTGTTATTCTCATTGGACCTAATGCAAGAACATTTCTTTTTTTTTTTACTTTCTCTAACTTTTTTTCATACAGTGAACTCGTACGATTGTGCCATGTCACATTCAGCAAAAGCCCCAAACTTCAGATAACTGTGTAAATGACCAGCGTGAACTTGATGAATGGCACCCATAGACTGTATTTAAGAAGTGGACGTAGTCATCGTGACTTCACCCATCGGTTTGTGCACTGCCGTTTTGCAAAACATGAGAGTAACGGAGGTACAAGCTGTTTCCTGCAGTGTTACGTTTGTTCTAGTAAAATATCATGCTGATGCCAGAAAACATGCAGAAGCGGCAGAAAACCGTACCGTTAGCCAGATAGCAGCTATAGCAGCGACGCTTAAGAGCTCTCTAAATAGCAAGGTGCTTGTGAAGAATCCACCCGAGTCACTTAAAAGCAGAGGTGATTATGTTACTGAGATTGTTTTGGTGAAAACATCCTGGATGGGCTGAGAGTGCCGATGTCAAAGGTCACTATTTGTGGTAAATCTATATCAGCAGCCTGAGGGCCAGAGAGAGGAAGACAGATAGGCAGTGTGCTGTATCTTATAACGGAGTCTCGTTAGCAATAAAAGCTTCTGAAACAACAACTGTGTCACAATGTTTCTCTGTAAAATGATGTTTCACTTTGAAGGGGTCTACATCAGGACTTCCATGCATCAGAAGCTCCCTTCAGACATGCAATTAGCATTTTTTTGTCGGTTTTATTTAGTGTGTGAAAGACCCTCTGGCAATTGGGAGGATCCCTTCTATCTCCCCCCAAAACCCCCACCTGAAATACAAAAAACAAGACACGCTCGAACCACAGACCTCAGCTTGGCTCCTTCTAGTTGCCAAGAAGAGGAGAGAAAATGTCCCGTTTTAATCCAGGTTTTCACAAAACACACTGGATCAAATTTTTCCAAAGGGGGCGTTTAGGGCCACAAACAGACGTGAAGATGGGCTCGTTTTCTGCAACCTATTGGAGCTCTTAATTGCTGTGTCTTTAACGGGGGAAAAACTTTCTTTGAATAAATGTTCTGCAGTAGTAAGCTTTTAAAAGACATTTTACTGACAAATGTCAAATAATTGTCAAATAATTGTTATATGATTTTAGTGACCCTTGCCTTTTTGCTATTGATGCTTAGATGTCCGCATTGGTTTTATTTAAAGATAACTTTATTGTCAGTATCCTTGTAGGTTTATAGTTATGCGATGCAACAAAAAGAAATTCCAATAAAGGTTAAAGAGAGGAGATGACCGTAAAAAAAAATTCAGTGGAAACTATTAAAACTACCTAATAACATCAGCGACACATTGTTGACATCCAGAGCAGGTTTTCCTATATGAAAGTATGAATTATTTAATAATATATGTTATGTTGCGTTTTAGTTGATGGTTTAAAATTGTAAATGTGCTCTGCCATTGTTGTGTGTTGTCAGACAGTTGGTTCTTCGTAAAGATAGTTATAATGATATATAATCCTAGATGGATTTGCCCAGAGTCAAATTGGAAACTCCGACTTTGAGAGGCATTTCATTGTACCTTTTCTTGTATGAGGTTGGACGTTGTAAATGAAGGACTTCTAAAACTGGAACCTTGGACACCTTAAATAACATTTGACTCCAGTAGATGCTGAGAACGCTCTTTTTCACAAATGCAATAAAACTCTCACAAGTTAAGGGAGGTAACAGCAGCAGTTTATCACAACATTTGTCCAACAAGCAGAACATCAATCTGCAGAAATGCACAGATTTCAACTGTTTGGCTCGCAGCCGTCCGTCCTCGTTCATTGCAGGTATGTTAGCCATGCCATATGGAGTTTGTTAGTAAGATTAGACTCATAAATGAAAGCTAATCGCGTTGCCAATTGTTTAGCTGCAAATGTATTTTAAAGCTTTTTGAACCTATTCTATTGCTGCTTAAGAAGGACTATTTGTTTACATACAAGAATAATAAAGAAATGTTTTTTTCTCACAATATAATAAGAAATAAGAAACAATAAGTGTATCGATAAGAGTTCTAGACTGAAGCTAAAGCTAAACAGGAAAGATTATGTTCACAGGATTAGCTGACAGTTACTTCTCTACTTTGCCCTTTTCTCCCGATGTGGTTACTTGTAGTTTGATTTCCACAGAAACAGCAGTGCTTTAGAGTTGATAGCCAGACAAATAAATCTCATGTACTTCACTGGTTTCTAAACATACTTTATTGACTAAACTTTGTGATTTGCTGCATGCAACTAGAAACATTTCTGCTAAATTACATCTCATACTCTGTACAGGTCATTACACCAACTGTGAATATGCACATGTCAACTTGTTGGACGCGGTTTTTGGTCCAAGATGTCCCACGCATTTGGAAGGTTGTTCTCCCAATCATCTCCCATTTCTTGAATAAACAAATCTCTAATGTAAAACAGATCAGTACAGCGACAGACACCAGTTCAAAACACAGTATGGCGGGACTGGGATGTACACTGGGCCGTGGTATATATGGTTACTCTGATAGAGAAAGAAGAAGGATGTCATGTACAGACAAATATCACAAAGTACCACCACACGTAGAGGTTAGTGTAAGGATGGGTTAATATTAGAACGTGTGCATGTTTCATGTGATGCCTGTCTATGTGATTGAGCACACACACACACACACACACACACACACACACACACACACACACACACACACACACACACACACACACACACACACACACACACACACACTTGCAAGTTGTGCCCTTATTAAAATGCCATAGCCAGTCTGTGTAGCAGTGAGGGCAGTCTCAGTACTTCATATCTTAATCATGATCATCGCCAACCAGTTTCTGTCTCTCGTTTCAGGGCTGTCTCAGTGTCTTTATCTTTCTGTCTCCCTCAGGTTAAGATGCATAAAAAGTCCTCCTTCTCTAAATCTTCAAATTAAATTTAGATATCTTCTATTTTATTCCTGTAGGTTTGGTTTGTAGGTTTCTTGCTGACTAGAATTAAACTGGATTTGTTTAAAACCTGTCTGGTTGTCTGATCACTCAGGCTGGTTGCCCTGCAAATCTAGCAGATCTGTAGAGTAGCAACTGTCATCTGCAAAGAAATTGACAGTTGACATGTTTGTTCAAACCGCTAACAATGATTGCAGAGTTTATGTCGCATCTCACATTGCTTTCTTTTATTTTTAAAGGACTTAGCTGAGGACTTAAGTTGTGAGAGTGTTAAATGTCATGAAACAAGCTCATTGTCTTTTTTAAGTTTAGTTGTAAACTACAATGGGACACAGTTTGGATGACCGAAATGTTGACTTTGGGAACTTATTTTAACAGTCATAGTTCTACTTGACAAATATGGTACAAATTCTCACTCCCAACCTTTCAAATACCGCAGCTCGCTCAGTGGCCCTACGCCTCAAACTCTACGTATCCAACTAGCGTCATTTTTGGACAAGTCAATATACACTTGTTAAATGCATTGTGTCTTTACAAGATAAACGTCCGTCTTCACAGGAAGTTTAGGCAAGAAAACTACTTAGTCAGGGTTGAGACAAGACCCTGGTTGATGTTAACTTGACTACGAATGAGTCACGAGACTAAAAACGTGACAAAAGTCAAGATTTACTTTTCGTTTCATACAGGACTCGGACAGCATTCTCCTGTATGAAAGTCCTGTGTTTGTTTGTACAACCCTAAGGGGGACAGTCTCACACTTCTCAGTTGCTTTGACCGCCTAATAACAATTGGTTTGTATAGGAGTTAGTGAAAAGTGTGTTTCAAACAGATTCTAAATGGTCCCTCCATGTGTCAGTATCAGACGCCAATGGGGAACTGACCTCGCTGTGTTATTAGATGAGTCGAGAGGGAGAACAGGTTGGAATATAATGATATAATGATATAATGATATAATGATTTGAGAAGAGCAAGTGGCAGAAGCTTATGTGTCGCCCTACTCTCCAAAAATATTGTCAGTGCTGATTGTAAAAGTTTAATCTTGACCTTGGAAACACTAGATGATAAATGAATCAACTCGGGAGACGCAGGTAAACGATAGTAAGTGGCCTTTGAGTTAAGATTTTTGTCAAACCATTTTCATTCACATTTCATGTGCACAAATGCAAAAAGTAAACCCACTTTATGCTTTAGGGTTTTGTCAGTTTTGACAAAATGTTTTAAATTTCAACCCTTAGATCAACGAAAGGAGAAACAGCCAAAAATGAAATAAAATGACAACTGCAAAAAAAAGCATATAACAAACACAGGAAGAAATTAAAGAAGGGAAGAAAATGAGATGGAGGCACGTAGGGAATAAAGTAGAGAGGAGGTTAGAGGAGGATATCAAGAGAGGAAAGGTTGGGAGGAAAGTAGCTGACCAAGTTGAAGCAAAAGGAACAGAAAAAAGAAAAGAAAGCAATAAAAGGAAGATGAACAGTAAAAAATAAAGAAAGTTGATTGGCTGTGAAATGTTTAAGTGAGCTGTGCCGCACGCACACACACACACACACACACACGCACACAATCTGGCAATGGTCTCAGAGTGGTTGTCCTTTTGCTGAACTCACAAAACACACACAACAACACACACACACACACACAAACACACACACACACACACACACACACACACACACACACACACACACAAACACATGGTTCACATGGTGTTCAGGACACTCCCGTTGGGATGAGCTGTCAGCGCCATGGTTACTGTCTGAGTTAGGACGGAAAACACATACAAACACACACACACACACACACACACACACACACACACACACACACACACACACACACACACACACACACACCAGAGTCCACCAAGCAAACTGAAACTAAAGTCTTAAAGTTTTGTGTGTAATTCAAACACTCATGTCTTTCTGTGTGTGTATGTGTGTGTGTGTGTGTGTGTGTGTGTGTGTGTGTGTGTGTGTGTGTGTGTGTGTGTTCATAATTAATTTGTTCCCCACTCCGTCATTCTCTCTCTCTCTCTCTCTCTCCAAGTCGATCTCAATGTCTCTCTCTCAGTTGGTCCGCCTGTGTTTCTGGTGCCAGAGTGCAGTGGGCAGGTTCTGGCAGCCCTGGTACTCTCGCCGCATCTCGCCTTCCGTCAGAGGCGGCGTGGCGTTGCAGGGGGCGCCGGCCAGCGTCACGTTTAAAAGGCCGGCCCACGGCTCCAGGAGGCGGGACATCCCAGTGCCCTGCTAACATCACAGGTGAACGAAGTGATTAGAAGATGATTTAGAAGAAGTAAAAAATGAAAGAAACCCCTTAAATGTGATAAATTACCTTTCCCAGGTGGTCCAGCAGGCAGCTCGCAGGGCTGATGTAGGACCAGCTGCTCTCCTCCCAGCCAGGGTTCAACCTCTGGTGGCTGTGGGTCTGCCGAGTCTGGCTCTGGATCAGAACCACGTTGAGGTGTTTCTGGGACCCTCGCAGCCTCTTGGACAGAACGCCGCTGTAGCTCTGATCCACGAACAGCAACACTCGCGTCGCCCTGCAGCCGGCCAGGTCGGCCAGCAGCTCGTTGACGGAGTATCGCTCCTTCAGGTCAGCCTGGGAACAGACAGAGAGAGAGACGTGGTCGGAGATGTCAAATTTTGAACAGTTTCGCTTTCTCCCATTTGGCTTAAAATAAATTAAAAAAGCAACAATTCCACAGTGAAAAACGCACCAATACAACGCTGATTCAATACAGCAGCCTTAGCATGCCAGCTAACGTGTTAGTGGTAGCATACACACTCAAACCCAACTGTAGGTGAGCTTGATGTTTAATGTGCAGCCACTTGGTTTCACAAAAAAAAAAGTTTTTCTAACATCAGTATCACCAGATGTGATATAACAAATGAACAGAATTTAAAGATCATGATTCTAAATATTTGTTTGCAGCCTGCTGGACCCATTTTGCCTTCAACTAGATGAGTTCATATCCACATTTTGACAGCAACACAAATACTTTTGTCTGGGTGGTCCTCATGTGTGTGTGCGAGTGTGTGATCAGAGGAATCATCTTATCAGGCTGAAAATAGCTCCCATGTGTGAACACCATTTCCACTCTGTGTTGGTGATTTGCTTTGAAGACAAGTCTGTATCTGTGTGTGTGACATTTCTGCATGATATCCCCTATGCACACACACACACACATGCACACACAAACACAAACACAAATACAGACAAAGACAGTAAAGGGAAATAAACCATTTGGTGACTTATTGAAGTTGTAGAATAACAGCAAAGCCTGAGCGGAAATGCTAGAAATTTGAAAATTAGGTCGTGAAAAATATAACTAGAAAAGGTCTCATGCTCGGCTGATGGTGACAAGTTTGTGTATTTGATAGAAGCGAAATGCAAATGAATTATGAACGGTGGAAGGATGAATTACTCTGGATTTGGGTATTAGTGCATTTGAAATTATCCGCTGAATTACAGACATCAGATGTGTGTTCAGCGATAAGGAGAAAACATATTTCCATCACAATTTCTACATCGTTTTTGTTTGTCTGAGGTTTGACTGGAGCTCATCATCTCGTTGTGTCCTCCTCTTCTTCAATGGTTGAATGGCATCCAACTGTTTATCTCCATAAAGCAACTAATAAGATTTGTAATGGATGGAACCATGAATCAATTAATAATATTTTGTCGTTGATGGAAATGCATTTTTTTTTTGCATTTTCACGATATTCTGCATATACTGTTAAAATTTTGCATAACTTCTTTCTTTCTTACACACACATTCTCTCCATCAAACCATTTTCTCTTGACCTTCTCATTCACTCACTCTCACACTTTTTCTTAAACCCATTCGTTTGTCATTGTCTGATCTCTCTCTACATGCGTGTGCCTCTCTTACGACGCCGTTGAGGTTGGCGTCCCACAGCAGCATGGTGCCATCGTTGCGCGTTGGCGAGTTCAGGTAGAGAACCAGCGTGTCGGCGCAGTGCTGCTTCCTGCAGACGTACGACACATGGTTACGAATCACCGCTTTCTCCGTTGCCGAGTAAACACCCTCGACATCGTCTGTGGGAAAGGGGGGGGAGAGGAGTAAGACATGTTGTAGAGATGGTTCAGTCCAATCTTAGTAGAGTTTGGCTGTTTTGGACCTAAAAGTAGGAAAACATGCTCAAAACTAGCTTTTTCTTTGTCTAGAACAAAAAAAAATGGTATATCTGTTCCACATATCTAAACTCTGAGCTGATTCTTTGCTTTTGCTAAATCATAGTTTTTTTATAACAGGGAGGCCGGGAAATCAAATGCAGCTACTATTACTTACTTTCTGCAGAACCTGTGCTGGGTTTAGACAGGATTAAGTCCACATTAAAACCACATGGTATAAATCAAGCCTCTTTGTTGAGGCCAAGACATACATTTTAATGATCCATGTTACTCCCTTAGAACTTTCACAGATATGAGGGAGATTTTTTTTAAAGGTTAGCAGCTTTAATGCAGATGTCAGATTTCAAAAGTATGCTTTCACATGAGATTTCTTTAGGGCTTGGGGATGTGGCAAAACTCTTCAAATAAATTTCATATATCGAAATATCAAGAGATAGCATGTTTTCAGGTAATTTAATAAATAAAAAGTCTTGAAATGTCATGAAATAACCACATGTTTTTTTTGTGCTCTTGTGAATTAAATACTTGACTAATGCAAAATACGGCATATTTTCTCATTAAACTAAGAATGTAACTGCTAAATAATCAGATTTTCTGAGAAAACTTTTGTTAGTATGTTATTGTAATTATTGAAATAATAACATTTAGACAACATAATTGTGTATAAAGATATCTCAATATACGATTTCATCCCTATACGATCCAATTGAAAGATGACAAGTTCTCATGGTGAGTTATCGCCCAGCCCTACATTGCTCTACCTAACAACTTATAACAGTGAAGTCACAGTAAAGAAAGTTGAAGTTGGTGTTTTAATGCCATGTTTGACTTAAATTTAGTGGTTTTGTGAGACAGAAGTAAAATAAATTTTAGTTTGACTGTTCATTGGGCGACGCCGTCCTACCAGGAAGCTGTCCACTGCTGGCGAAGAAGGTCTTGATGTGTTCTTTGTGGAAGCCGTTGTTCTGCAGCATTCTGTAGAACCTCTGAAGGTTCTGCACATGACGCTGGAACGTCATCTGCTGCTGCCAGCCACCTGCAGTTAGTCACACACACACATGTTCAGAGGGCAACGTGAACACAGCTGCTGTCTTTATTAGCTCCAAACAACCAAGGCTCTGTGTCGGTCTATCATTAGCTACATTCAGCTGGTTTACGGCTGATATAAAGCGGAGATGTTCAGCCCTGTGGGTGGTGGGTGGTGCTGGAGGCTTGTAAAGCCCAGTGCAACTGTTCCACGGCTCATCGCTATTATGATCCAATGTTTCGCCTTTTATTAACACTACAATGTTCTTGTAAGGTAAGTTGGATCTGAACGGATAAAGTGCCACCCAGTTGTTGTTCTTGTTCTTCAATGTAAAGATTGAATAAGTAGGAATCAGGGTTCCTACTTATTTCTAGAGACTATTTTCAAGGACTTTTCGTCATACACTAATGCGTTCCTATCTGTGGAAGTCTGATTTAAACTCGCGTAATCTACGGCTTTAACTTACCTGTGAAATCCTCTCTTACGTGCACAGAAAATATGACAGAATGATCGTCGATAATAATAAAAAACAGCCAGCAGTGAGTAATATTTACATTTTAAAGATAATGTAACTTATATTATTTAGAGTCTCTGCCTCTTAAGTTGTAACCTGCATGTGCTACCTTGTGACTTGACTTGAGGGTTTGTTCACAGCTTTTCCACAACATAGCAGCCTATTACAAATTAAACATTTATGTGATACTGACATAACGTTGTCCTTTCAGATGGCAATTTTATCTGTTTTAGAGAGCTCTGATAGATAGACTAGTATCTTAGTCTCAGATTAGGGAAAATAGAAGATACTTGATATAAATCTCCAGGCCATTTTCCTCTTATTTTATATGTGTGTCCCATGACTGGAAGATTTGTCAGCAGTTTTCCAGGTTTTCCAAGACTAGTGGGAACCCTGTATACATCATTTTGGAGGTCGTTTGTGTTTTATTCCATGAAGAAGATATAAAGGCTTACATTACAATTAAAGGTATGTGTTGGGGGCATGTTTGCCAAGATTGGAAGGTGTCTCTTATGTCCATCTGTTTGGTGATATTTGGTGAAAGCGCTGCAAATATGAAAAAAAACAAACTGTCCTACCTGAGATGAGCACGGCGTGATCACAGGTCTGGTAGAGTCGGCAGGAGAGGTGCGTGGCCAGCGGCTGTTGGTGGCAGCGTCTGGTGTTTTTATTTAGCTCACAGCTCGAGATGGGCAAACTGGGCGAGCCCATCGGCAGTGGCTGAGGGCATCTCGCAAACTCTGCATGGTCTGTTGGAGCAGAGGGTCAGGTCAGAAAGTGCACATGTGCTTATCATGAAAACAACATCCAATCAAACTGGGCATGCTGGTGTGCTCAACGGAGAGTAGGATGCACAATCAACAGCTAAGGAATACTTAATCTCCATATACGTGTGGCATGCCAGAGTGGGTTTGTGGTTTTATCCGGTGGATTGTCTATGTTTGCCATAACAGCATGATAACATTTTCCCAGCAGCTTTTCTCACGAGGCCCAGGTTTGCTGGCAAAGGCTGCAGGTGTGGGTGGTCTTGGCATAACATGAAAATAATTCTGCATCTCACTCTGAAAGCCTCCTACCAGGAAAAGTGAATCAGAATGCAACTCAACCTATAAAGTTTAACAACCCTAATTTAACCACGTGAGTATGTTTTCTTCACATGCAAAACCTGATACAAAATTAGCTTGTAGTCTCAAAATATTGGGAGGATTTTCATGAAATTTGGCACTGACATTCAAGGTCCCCAGAGGATGAACCCAAATTACTTTGGTGAGCTCCTTACTTTTCCCAGTGCCAATAATAAGTTGACATTTCTGGTTGTGAGTAAAATATCTTCACAGGTGTGATATAATTTGGTACAAACATGAAGTTTTCATAAGGTAAAAATTTGATTTGAATTTGAATTTTTCAGCACTGTTGCCATTGGTTGCGCTGTTAGCAGCAAACCACCAGCTCATGTTGAGAGCCATGTTGGGCCAATAGATATGCTTGGAATTTTACATTTAGCACCTTTAGCATTTTTCATTCTTAGAATATCAGCATGGTGACATTACCAGTCTTGTAAAAAGCTCTGTCTGTCTTTCAGTAATTAATAGGTGATCAAAGTTTTATTTTATACTTTATATTTAGAAGTACTGTTATCATCTCAATCGGTGTGTCCAGTCGAGACTGACAGAATGGGTTTAGCACTTAGACTGGCATAGGGCTAGCATCCAACAGAAGAAAAAAAGCATACCTTTCTATATGTTTGCTGGTTAAAAAGAAGTTCCTAGGAACCTTGATTGATTTCAGACCTACCAACACATCTGAGCCTCTGCGTCCGGTTGCTGTCTCCGACTCCGACCACCAGTGGAAGGAAGTGGACTTCACAGAACCCTCCAACAGCCCGCTCCACCAGGCGGCTTCCACCGCTGGTGGTGATGGTACTACCGCGCAGCGCCCCACTTGCCAGCCGACCGTGTCCATTACCCATGAGCCTCTCTGGCCCGGCTTGACGACGCTTCAGCTGGTTCTGACAACGACCCTTCAAAGCCAGAGTCAAACACTCCTCGCCTGAAGACACAGAGGGTGAAAGACATCTACATGAGAAAGGTTCATGATCAGCATAGCGAGAGATGAGTAAGAACATGTGTACGTAACATAAAAAAAACATTAAGAGTAAAGTTTTGGGGAGGATTGGCACCGTTGTATCAATGCAACTGAATCACATTCAGCTCCACAGCTCTCTTTCTTCCTGCCCTCACTAGGTTAAATGGGGTCTAAAGAAAGTTTCACTTTAAAAGACGTTGGTCCAAAACCATCTACAGGACCCAGCAGGGTGCACAGTGCTGTGTGTGTAGGTGTGTGTGTGTGTGTGTGTGTGTGTGTGTGTGTGTGTGTGTGTGTGTGTGTGTGTGTGTGTGTGTGTTTATGAATAATTGAAAGGTGTGTGTTCGTGTAACACGGGGCCAAATTCCCCTCAGCATCTGGCCCTAACCTCTCTCACAGCGGGAAGTCAACGACTTGCACTTTCAAACACGTCTCTTTTGCAGGACTTGTGAGGACCATCACTGAACACATGTCCCCTCAGACTATTTCTACATGAATGAAGCACTTTGGAAACACTTCTTCTACTCTCACTTTTTGCCTTTTATCCACAGTGAAGACGTCGTTATTGGACACTACCGAAAGTGGTGCTTTTTTGAAACGTCATGTTGGATTGTCAACCCTTTTACAGATATGACCAAAATACTCTCACTTTAGTGTCACGGAAGAAAGGACTGTCTCCTCCTGAATCTCTCCATCATCACTCACAGCGTTTTGGTAACTATGGGCAATTTCTCAATACAGCCATTAACACTGACATATCTTTCGGTTTTTGCTCTCAGATGACTAAAAAATGCAAAAATGTCATTTTCTTAAACAAAGAAATGTGTGGATGGACGGAAAACATTAAAGATGCAACTTATAGGACATTATGTATTCACCCGTTATTGGTTTTGCCCCAGTATGATATCTTCGGAAAAGTTATTTTGTAATTTTTCATGTGTTTTTCCTATAGATACAGCAACACAAGTTATCAGTTTGCTAGTTACAAAGACGTCAAGGTTTGGTCTAAGATAACTACAGAAATGGCGTCACTTAAGTATTGATGTTAAGTAAGATATAAGACATAGTTTGGGTTAAACTAATTATGGAAATGCCGTTACTTAAGTATGCAAGATACGTAACAAAAAAGTCAACGTTTGGGTTAAAATAACTACCAAAGTGCCTTTACTTCAGTACGGAAGTTACACGACAAATAAATCAGCGTTGACTTCCGGTTTCACATGGATTAATGGACGAACAGTGGTCTCCTGGGTGAAAGTCCTGTGTTTTTTTACCCACCTGACCACCCCAACCACCTCCATATGTGGACTTTATCACTAAACATGTGAATTTCATACCACTTGATTACATAGGATATATATTTCTTTCCATAGGTATAGCTACTGACAGTGTCTGAGAACAACTCTTGAAGTATAATTTTTTTACAATGTGGGTCTTGTGTGGGCTTATTTTCAGTGCTTTCATAGCATTGGCGATTCTGGAATTGACCTCAATGTCCTCAAGTTGCTTTTCACAAAGATAGAAGTGCAATCACGCACAGAGACAGAGATATGTCAGATGTTGTTGTGGGGCAAACAGAGCTGAAGATGTCACTGGGTTGGACTCCCACTGAACCGGAAAGTGTCCCGCATCACACAATGAGCTATAAATGGTGCTTTCAGAGGGTGAGACCACAAACATCCAACCTTGACTTTCTCTTCTGCTTCAGTTAAATGCACAACATTACACGCACACACCCTAAATATTACACATATACATGCACACTGGGTGCCACTGATTGAAGTACACCTGCACGTAATGAGTAATTTCAACAAAGCTAACAATGCTAACAGTATATATATGCACCCAAGACTGTCAGTGTCTGCTGACTCACCCAGGTAAATGCCATCCAGGTGGGAGCATCTCTTCTTCGTCACATTCACATCCACGTAGAAGAGGACCACAGGGTGTCCAAAGTTCTCCCCGGGGCTCGGGTCCAGAACCAGCACTGCATCGTGGGCCGTGGAGCCGGGGAAAGACTGCAGGTGTCTGTTGGGACCTTCTCCTCTATTCATCACCTGGCCGACGCCGAAACCTCCTCGTGGTTTGGAGCTCACAGAGCCACCCGAGGAGTCCGGCAGGATGGCCACAACTTTGTCTGAGTTACCTGTTTTTTGGGGGAAGAATAGTGTGAAACGAGGAAAGTAAACTCAATAAAAAGCTAATTCACACTTGTTCTTTCTGAGGCCGTGGACAGACTTTTGCACCTCTTAATAATGATGATCATTCAACCAGTCTCTTTTATTGGGATCTTTTGACTGATTTGTATTTTTTGAACATGGACATTTGAACACATCTTAAAATACTTTGACTCAGAAAACTTATACAACAATTGGTTGTACACTGTATATACACACCAGGCAATGGTCACTTTTGAGTTCCTGGGTTATTATGCTTCCATATAATGTCTTCTTTCGACTAGTGGAAAGATCCAAAATACACATTAAGGTCCATATTTTACTACTTTGTCCATTTTTGTCAGTAGATTTCTCCTAAATTCACCAAAAGTAACCATTAGATAATGCTTTGTTTGCATATTTAAACATTCAGTTGCAATGCAGAAAAGTTGTAATACAAAATGATTGTCTTCAAGTAATTAACCAACTGGACTATTCACCTGTAGTGTCTTAAAAATGTACATAATTTAACAAAACATATGTTTAAAGGCCGTTTTTCTCTAAATGAGTTTTTTCTCAGACTCTGATCCATAAATCTCTACTTCAGTATCTCTTACATTCACCAAACTTTACAGTTTCATTCATATCTATATTATGAAGGTTTTAGATTTAATTTATGGCTGTTGTAAGTATATTCTGATTTATGGAGCGATTCAAAGATAAATCAGAAGTTCCCTCTGCAAAAACCTTTGCCTCTAATATATCAACAAAATGAAACAACAATTTAGAATCTGGCTTCATCCAATGTTCAGAATTTTGTTCAGGATAATAATGCAAATTAATATATATTTGATAACATAATCCCTAATTTGCATATTTAAGCGAGTAATTTCAGTTTTTACCCTTAAAGAAAAAAGTTACTATAATCTGCCCCGATTACATTTGCAAAAATGTGCAATCTGACTATAGTTCCATTGTCAACGACTTGATTTATTTATTGATTAATTTTTGAATAGATCTATAGATAAAATAAACTTTTATGTAAGAGTCATTTTAATTTAACCGACTATAAATGCTGAATCTGCAAAATGCCTTATAGTAGAATTGGACTTGGTTTGAGATGTTTAAAGAGAAAAAATATATATTTGTGGAACTACATTTTTTTGTCACTGTGCCCATTTTCTTTTTTAGAAACAAATATTTTCAGTGTTTGATTTGGAAGTAATCAAAAATCCAAAAGTATTCATATTAGATTACTTTTTTGTAATCCTATACGAACCACAAACAAACTAACCCAGATCTGTTTTGACCCTCTTTGGCCTCCATACCTGCAGCTGTGCATGGTTCTGATACGTAGACGGCCACGGCGGACAGGGGCAGGTGGGCGAGCCGCCTGCACTCGGCCTCGGAGAGCGAGGACATGCGGAGGCACCGGTCCAGCTGGTCCCACTGCAGCGACTGGAGGCCCGAGCGGACCCAGCGCTCCAGGCGGCCCGGGGCCACGCCGCCTGCCGGGGCCAACGCCGAAACGTGGAGGACCAGGATGGAGAGAGGAGCCACAAGAAGCACCAGGAGCCTCATTGTCACACCTGGGTCCTTCTGCTTCTCTTAAACTGGATTCTTCTTTCTTTTAGTCCTCCCTTTTTTTGTTCCTAATTAAGTTCTTTAGTTTTGTTTTGTTCTTTTGATTTGTCTTTGTTTCGCTCTTTATTCTTCCTTTATTTCCTCTTGGGTCATCCTTTTCTCCCTTGATTATTCTTTTTCTTCTCTGTGTCCCCTTTAAACGCAGTCTTTTCCGGATATTTCTCTTTTCTTCGTTATTCTTTTCCTTTTATTCCTCTGTATCCTTTTTTATTCCTTCAGGTTTGACTCTTTACTCCTTTGTTTCTGTAGCTTACTTTGACTTCTTTAGTTGGCCCTCAAACTTTTCCTGCTGTATCTTCATCAAGCAGCAAATTGATATTCCTAAAGTTGTTTTCTTCCCTCTCTTTCAGAATATTTCTTTTTGAATATCTCTATTTTTTTTATTGATTCGATTTCAGCTGAAAGGTTAATATTCCGTCGTTCTTTTTCTTCCGTCTTTTTGGAAACAAACAAATGTTGGTCTACAACATCTTTGATCTTTAATAGGATGACAGAAAACTTCTTCCCCTTCTGTTTCTTTCTTTTTTTACTTTGTTCCTCTTTTTTTATTGATTCGCAAAAAAGAGCAAAACCAGAGACTTGTGGTTGTGATATCTGTCTTTCTATATTTTTCTTTCTATATTATCTTCTTCGTTTATCTCTTCTTTTCTTTGTATCTGAGTGGATGAAACAGACACCAACATCCTCTTGTGGTTGTTCTCACAATGAAACCCTTTTCCTTCTTTTCTCAGGTCACTCTTTCTTCTTTCTTCTTCTTTTCTTCTGGTTTTCAGAGGGTACAATATATCCAATAGTCCCCAAAGGCGCCAATTCAGACTTCTTTGATTGTTCTTGTGTGTTGTTGATAGAGTGACTTTTCCTCCCCCTCCTCTTCTTCTTCTTCTTCTTCTTCTTCTTTATTCCTCTTTTGGAGGAAAGATTTATTCCAACCGAGCCAGACGGAGCAAATTCAAGCTCTGTGTTGGTTTGGAAGGTGATAGATCATCCTGGAGTCAGAAAATGTTGTCCTCACAAACCGGACTCAGAGGACTTCTTGTCTTCTTATCTTTTTATCGTCTTTCTTCTGGGACAACCAGCTTGTCCTGCAGACTCTCTGCTCTCAGTGGCACTTGAGACTGGAACGTCCTCAGCTCTGACTGAAGTAGTCCTGCTGCTCAACCCGCTCACTGCTCAGCTTCAGTCTGCTCGCTCTCTCCTAGTGTCTTTATCTCTCTCTCTCTCCCTCTCTCTCTTTCCCTCCCTCTGTGTCTGCAAGCTCTGACATGCCAGTGGGATAGAGGGGAGGATATGAAAAGAGGAGAGTCCAAAAGCAGTAAAGGATGAGTGGGGGAATGATGGGAAGAGCGAGGGAAAGGAGCAAAGGAATGGTAGGAGGAAATGAAGGAGGGTTAAAACAAACAAAAGAGATGGACAGGGATGAAAGAAGGAAGGAGGACATCTAAGGTGAAAGAAACTGCAAAGAACTGAGAAAAAAAAAGAGGAAAGAGAGGAGAAGAGGGGTGAGAAGGAGCAGAGGAAAAGGGGAATGAAAAGAGGGAACAGAAAGAGGGAAGGAAACAGGGAAGAAGTGAGAAGAAGAGGACGGGGGAAGGAGAGTTTAAATGAGATAATCAGGCAGAAAATAGGAAAATAGGAGAGAAAGAAAGAGAAAAGTAAACTGGATGGAAAGGATGAAAGAAGGAAAAGATGGTGGAGAGAAAGGAGGGAGGAATAGAAAGTGTCAAGAAAAGGAAACAGTAAAGTGGAAGGATGAGAGGAAACGCAATAGACGAAGAGAGAAATTGAAATAGGAAGGAAGGGAGAAGAAGAGGGAAGAGAAGAAAAGAGAGGCTCAGAGGAAGAGGGGAAGAAGACAAGAAGAGAAAGGTAATCATTTAAAATTGTGACACAAAAAGAGGAAAAAGTGAGGAAACAAGTGGAGAAAGAAGGGAGGAGAGGAGCCAAGGCAGGAGGATGGCAGAGGTTTGCTGGTGTAGTTCTTCCCTCCAGTGAGCCCTCTAGTGGTGAGATGATGGCTGTACAGGCCTGTCTGGTCCTCTGCATGGTATGACACAGGCTCCCCAGTAATGCTTCTCATTTTCATTACAACAGTTAACTAGCTATGATAAAGAGTCATAATAAACATAACTAGTTTCTTTGTTTTGACTACAACATATGTAACATTTTCATATAAAAATGTATCAATTCTCAGAGAGGTAAAATCACGACACCAGTCTCATGCAAACTTGCATAGTGGTGAATTGTGGGACATTGAATGCAAGAAGGCCAATTACACTGAAATAAAACCAGATCTCACTTTTTGCAGCAGTTTTTTTTTTTATTTTGTGGAATTAAATGCACATAGCAAGCCAGCAAAAAGACAGCAATTGCATTTAATGAACAAACAAAACTTATAACTTATATTATGTCTGTTTTTTTGTATTTTATATCCCCAATATCTAAGGAACATTAAGTGCAATTTTAATGCTTAATGACGAGAACTGCATTTTCTACTTACCACTACCATCTCCTTTTTGATTTCTTTATCATTATTCATAGACTAATGCTTAAAATATCTTTATTTTGTTATCAGTAGATTATATTTAGTTATGATCTATATACCATTATCTATCTTGTATTATTAATTTACTCATCTTAATTTAGGAAGTGTGCACCCATCTAGTGTTATAGGGTGTTCAGGGATCCATTATACACTCTGGGGCCAGTCCAAGTCCTTTGTCTACCTTGATGTCATGTTTTTTATAAGACTGCATTTGTTTCTTAATTTAACACTATTCCCAAAAAGTTTGATTGTAGACGAAGAAAAAAATACTAAGAACTAAGAAGAATTTTATTTATTTTTTAGATTTTTTAGATAGTGGATGAATGTAATTGTGAAACTGATACAAAGTGCTGCCTGTGTACATTAACATACAAGATGTCGAAACATTTAACGTCATATGTAAATCATTCACAATACGTAAAATAAACTATTTAAACACCGAACGTACACAATATACAGTACCAGTCCAAAGTTGGACACACCTTCTCATTCAACTACTTTGAAGAATGTAAAATATAAAACATATTCTGGTTTGTTGAGCATTTGTTTGTTTACCACATAATTCCATATGTGTTCCTTCATAGTTTGGATGTCTTCAATATTAATCTACAATGTAGAAAAAAAAAATAAAAAATAATAAAGAAAAACCATTGAATGAGAAGGTGTGTCCAAACTTTTGACTGGTACTGTATATAAATGTATGAATATGTATAAATGTATATGTATTATATATATATAAATGTATGTCTTCTTTTATACAGTACCAGTCAAAAGTTGTATTTATTTTTATATATATATATATATATAATTGTTATTGTTATTTATTTTATATATATATATATACAGTACCAGTCAAAAGTTTTATTTATTTTATATATATATATATATATATATATATATATATATATATATATATAATTGTTATTTATTGTTATTTATATATATATATATATATACAGTACCAGTCAAACGTTTGGACACACCTTCTCATTCAATATATATGTTTTTATTGTTATTTATTTTATATGTATATACAGTACCAGTCAAAAGTTTGGACACACCTTCTCATTCAATGGTTTTTATTTATTTTATATATTATATATATATATATAATTGTTATTTTATTTATTTTATATGTATATACAGTACCAGTCAAAAGTTTACACCTTCTCATTCAATGTTTTTGTTATTATTTATATATATACATATATTATTTTTATATAATACCAGTCAAAAGTGTGGACACACCTTCTCATTCAATGGTTTTTATTTATTGTATATATATATATAATTGTTATTTTTATTTATTTTATATATATATATATAATTTCTTTCTACATTTAATAAATCGTTGCTGAACGCTGCGTTGTCTCGACCAGCAGAGGGCGCTGTGACTGAAAACCCAACCCGGAAGTGACCCGGCGCGTCCTCTCTCTCCACAGACGCTCTTCGGTGCTGATGTTGAGCTGTTCCGTCCCGCTAACGTGACTCCACCGGGACGACCTCCGCCTCTGCGACCACGTGTCCGGTCCTGACCCGTGCAGAGGTACGTAAGCATGCACTACACTCACGATCTGGTGACAAGTGTGTGTTTTAGTGGAGGAGTCGCTGAAAACACGCAGTAGCTACTGTTGCTAAGCTAACGCTGCAGAGGTAAACAGAGGCGGACACGAGCCGCGCGGGCACGAGCCCCGAGGACGCATGCGTTGTTGTTTTTAAATATATGTGTATAATACAGTAAGGTTGTGTTATTGTAAATGCTTAAAGTGCAGCAGACTAACTTAAAACACACACACACACACACACACACACACACACACACACACACACACACACACACGTGAACACCAGCGCTGCTCCACGAGTCACTTCCGGGTTTGCTGTCAGTGACAGATGTCCCGGATGTGACTGCTGATGAGCACACACACTTCAGAGGGACTAATTGGTTAAAATTATATATATATATATATATATATTTTTTTTTTTTTTGCATTGAATAAAGTTTTGTTGAAATACAACATATATATTTATTATTAATTATTATTATTATACTTTTTTATACTTGCTTACAAAAAAATGTAGGGACTTGCAAGTATATTTGTCTAATTACTATATATATATATATATTTTTGCATAAGGTTGATGATTGAATACAGTTTTGTTGAAATACACCACTATACATATATATTTATTATTAATTATTATTATTATTATTTTTTTTTTGCATAAGGTTGACAAAAACCTTTTGGGACTTATACATATATATTTGTAATAATTATTATTATATTTTATATATACTTAAAAAACTTTAGGGATTTGCAAGTATATTTGTCTAATTACTATATATATATATTATTTTTATTTTTATTTTTTTTATATATATATACAGTACCAGTCAAAAGTTTGGACACACCTTCTCATTCAATGGTTTATCTTTTTATTATTTTTTTTATTTTTTTCTACATTGTAGATTAATATTGAAGACATCCAAACTATGAAGGAACACATATGGAATTATGTGGTAAACAAACAAACAAATGCTCAACAAACCAGAATATGTTTTATATTTTACATTCTTCAAAGTAGTTGAATGAGAAGTGTGTCCAAACTTTTGGCTTCTGTATATTTGTCTAATTACTATCCAAAATGTCTCATAACTCTTAATTCAAGACAGTTATTCAACAAGTGGACATTGTTTTAGACAATACATATTGAAATACTAGTGAAATAAAGCATAAAAATGAGTTTTCCTAACTAATTTCAAGTTATCTTTATATATCTTGAAAGGCCTAAATATCAAATCTAATTTAAGAAATCTTACCAAGCTAATTTAAACTTGTTCCATTAGCAGATTTTGTTACTTATTACCAGCAATAACACCTTGTATGGATTGTTTTTTTGACACACTTTCCCAGTGTAGCATTGGTTTCTGTACTGTAAGATTTCATATGACGTTCTTTCCACACGAGGAAATACTTCTTGGTCTAATGATAAATGCCCGTTAGATTCTCTTAGACTGACTCTGCTTCTCTTCTTGCACACTTTCAGAAGATATAAGAACTCCAAGGAGACCACTTTCTCCTCTACGACCCGACACCTCGATGTAAGCCACGTCTTGGGCGTCCCAAAGCTTACATTTCATCCCCAGAGTTGTTGGGAAGAGGAACCTGCTTCTGGCTCAGTCTGTATCAGCGATGTCCTGTTATGACAAACCCCTGAGTGTGACTGTTAACAATAGTTGGAATCCCTTTGCCTCAGGATAAAAACCTCATGTGCCTGCCTGTCTGGGCCTCATGTGAAGGCTTAGTACCCTGCATAGCTACCAAGAGCTAACGGTGTCCTGCTGACGTGCAGCATAGCCGCTAAGCCCAAGTGCTGTACTGCTGTCACTGCATCTGTGGCGGCAGTTATGTTTACTGTTGGTCTGGATTTAACAAGAACTTGTAATCAATCTGTAGTACCCAAAAGCAAATTTTCAACTCTATTCCACTGGAGCTGACATTACAAAAGTCATTCTTGCAGAAGAACCGAAGGGGAGCGACCAGGAGCGAACAGAAACGTCTTCTTCCACCTCAGGCTTTGGTATTGTTGCGACTGTTGTTCCTATCCTCCCAAGACCTCTGCCCTAAACCTAACCCTTCAGGAATAACCACAGCTTCATTGAGCGGTGCCATGCCCACCAACCAGTCCTCCTCCTGGGACGGGGCGAACCTTCGGGCTTGCTCCAACGCAGATAGTCCCACTTCTGCAACTTCCGTTAGTACGCATGCCAAGACAGTTGTGGCCCCTAAAGTGCCTTTCACTCCGACTTCTCTGGAGCTGTCCAGGAAAAAAGAACAAGCCAAACTTCTCCCCTCAAATGTTGCCTCGTCTGCTTCCCCCTTGAAGCAGACAACAGCGTCCCCATCTGTGTTTTCTGTCGGGGAGAATGGGGACCGAAATAAAACCAACACCCAGAGCCAAATCACCACAGTGCCAGATGGGTCTCCAAACCTGCCACAACAAATGTATGGGATTCAAAACCCAAACCGGGCGCCAGCAACGGGATTGAAGCAGGCTGGTAGCAGCCTCAATGAACCCAGCACCCCTTCTTCCATCCCCCAGAAGGAACGTGAGATCGGGTTTAATGTCCAGCTGACGGGTACCATGCAGGAATGTATGTCGCTGCAAACCTCGCGACCAGGAAGCGGTTTAGCGACGAGCAGACGTCCGACTGCCAAAGGTGATGCACCGCTGAGATTGGAGCTTCTTTCTTCTGTTTGTCACCAGGACCTGTTCATCAAAGGGCAGCCCGCTCTGCAGCAAACTAACAAGTTGATGGTGAGTATTGATGTTTCAGCAGGTAAAACTTCAGCAACGCTCGTAATTTAAGAGCAACTTTATTTTTAGACCAAGGCGCTTCAGCCTGAGGCCTTCATCAGGGTCATCAGTGTTGCTGTTTTTGAATATTGAAGACACGTCAGCAAAGCTCAAGCAGTTTTTTTCCCCAGAAATAAAATGAAACATTGGATTTTCATCTCTTAACATGAAATTATTTCCGTGCCTGCCTTAGTACAGAGTGACCATACGATTCCGACTAAGACCGACTTTGTTTGCATTTGAGGTAGATTGTATTGGAATTGGAGCTCCTGTTTTCCATGAGAACTATATTGGCCCACAAGTAATCATTGGCTGTGTAGTAAAGAATATGTTTTTGTTACAATTACTACAGTGGAAATTATGGTTTCATATAGAACTAGACTGATAAATTGGCCAGCCCAGGCCTATATTTCGGTATCGGTGTATGTGACGGCCTGTACATATCGAGAAATTGCAGCACAGAAATGCCAAATTGTCACCAAAACATAGTTTGTCCAAGATGATTTTTCAATTATAAAATGTACCAATTAGTATAAATCTTGGCCACAATTCTTTAAAAATAACAAATACCAGGACTTTCAATTACGGATCATGTTGGAGTTCCAGAACCCTTTACGTTTGGTTAAGTTGATATAAATCCACTTACTGCCGCCTCTTCCACAACTGACCTTTTGCTTTACTTTGTCTTCTCAGCCTGAAGCTGCAGACTGTTCCTCCTCGCCATCAGTGCCTCCTCTAAGCCTTACTTTCTGTGAACATCAGGGGGCAACATTGAAAAAGGTCACCTCCAGCTCTGACAGCACAAAAGTAGAGGAAACAACAACAGCTGCAAGAAGGAGGAGCCATTCAGCCAGAGCACCAAAATGCCGCCAGGCACAAAACAGCACAACAACAATAAGTGCTTTAACCAATCAGTTGGTGGTTAGAGGTCGTCCTCTGACAGCGTTGCCAGCAACTACAAACGGCAAGCTCCAAACCAGCGCATCACTGGACCTGAACAAGCAGCTCCTAGAAAGTCAGTGTCCACCGGGAAGCACCTTGTCCACATGCAGAAGAATCAGTCTCCCAGAAGCCAGTCCGTTTCCAAATGGCCCCATGCCAACTGTGCTCAGTGCCAATGTCAGTGCCACACCGCTGGGTGCCATCACAGGTAATCACATTTATTGATTTTACTGTGAAACACACTGTAGAAAACCCAGGACAAGAGAATGGTAGATCATCTGGTTATTGAATATGAAGATTCAAGGACCTCAAATGTATGTTTTGCAGAAATATTCACGAATACAGTGAGTTCTAGTAATACTGCATTAAGATCAGAGGTCAAAGCAACGATAACTTCCTGAAGTAAACTTTGGTATTACTCATCTCAAGAGACAGCATGCGTTCACATGTATATATATTTTATCTTGGAGATTAGGACACCTACATATCTCACAATATTTTTTTAAGGATGTAATGTTTATTGTGAATATGTTAGCATTAAATAACACAATATAATGGCAGTTTTCGTTTTTCATTTGTGTTTTTGTCACAGAAGAAAAGCTCTAAAAGATGGGCGACATGTAAGTTTAGGAGAAAGATTTGCAATTTATGTTGTTAGTTTCTATTCCTGCAGCACATGTGTTTCTGCAGAGCTAAATTGTTTAAGCTTTATTTCAGAAAGCATGGCCACAATGTGTGTGTAGAGTGGTCTCAGATTCAGTTTTCTACTATGATCAAATTATTCCCACACAATCCCAATGAAGCTTGAGTCTGAGGTCCAATCTCCTAAAAAGTGACACTTTTTTAATTTTATTTTTTAACAATGATTTTCCCTCTTTAGAGATGAATTATTAACGATGAACTACTTTACTTTAAAGTAATAAAATAAAAAACAGGAGTTTGCAGTTAATTTCTTTTTTCCTATGAAATACCTTCTTAATATCTAGTTCTTAAGCCGCTAGAATGAAACCATAAATGTGCCGTTATACACCATGTGGATGAATCTCGTGATGTTGTTTTCCCTGTAGCCGTGGCCTCCAGTCCTGCAGGAGCCTTGGTGGGCTCCGTCACCACCCAGATCTCCGCCATCCACCTCACCAAGCAGGGACAGCCGGCCTCCGTGTCCTCTCCGTCTCCAACCCTGTCCTCACCATCGCCAACAGAGGACTGTCTGGTTGGAGAGACTCAGCTGTCTGGGTGAGTTACAGCTAATTGCTTCAATACATAGATCAAATTTTCCTAATTCTCACTCTGAATATTTCAATATGCATTATTTGTGTTCTTCCAGCCATGACTGTGTTATGCAGGTGGATGGAGTTGAGGAGGAGTTTCATGATGAGCTGGAAAACGCATGTAGTGATGACGGTAAGCTGTTAAATACAACACTCTGTGATTATTCACTCTTAATACTTGAGCTGCCTTTAGTCAGCGGGCAGTTTGCATCTTTATGTCGTAAGCAGCTGATTTTTGTTTGTCCGTTGTCTTCAGACGATTCCGACTGTTCGTCCATCAATGGAACCTCATCTACAGCCTCCATCGCTCCCCTTTCTGGGTAAGACGCCCTCTATGACCCCCCACACACACACATCAATATTGATATCACTATTATTTATTCATTTTAGGAATGGAACTGCTTTCACTTACAAATTACTTGCTGATTTACAAATTCTTTGCATCAAAATAAGACGAGGCAAAATAAAATTGTAACCAAATATTTACCCAAAATGAAATAAAATATCAAACTCTTGCACACCGGTAGTTCGACAAGTGTGTATGAGAATATCTAGGGTAGAAGAAATAGACCCAAAAACTCCCTCACATTGTGCTCTTCACTTGCAGGTTACTTTGACCCAAAATTAAATAAACAGAGCACTGCTTTCACTTTCACTTTCTTTTTTTAAACGTCAACACTGCAGTCGATCGTGTACATGTAATTGTGGGAAGCCGAAATCTTGATCATGATTAGTAATTGATTCATTGTGCAGACCCTACTACAACACAAACTCACATACTTTTTCTTTCGGCTGACATTTAACGCAACGACGTAAACACAGACTGATGCACACTCTGTGGACGACACAGTGGTTCTCTCTCACGATTACTGTTTTTTGGACAGTTTTTTTTTCCGGACACTCTTTTGTGTTTCTTTCTCACGGAGCTAATGGCCTTCTATTCTTACAAATGTGTAAATCCTCACTCACTCTCGGTCTTTCTCCCAATATGCTTAGTATCATTTTTTTCCTCTTGTGCGCCAAGTGAAGCTGTCGGCAGCCATTCAAAATGGTACAAACAATTCTAGATGAATTTATGAAGTACATCTACAAGAATTTTCCAAGCCCCTCTGCCTTTTTACTAAACCTGTAAAAAGAACTGGTGGGTGGATAAAATATTTTTTTCTTTCTTTATACTCATTATTTTGTGTACATTAAAACAATTCTGTCCACTTAGTAGATCAAAACTTTTGGTGTCAAGAATTTTTTTTTTTTCTCAACTTGAGCAACTTCAAAATGTCTTCGTCCTCTTCCTTGGCCCTCCCAACCCGGTTTCTAATTGATCTGCTAACATGGAATAAAACATAAATCCCTCAGATCCTGTGGACTCTTATCTCCCTCTCTTTCTCTTTCATTCTCCCTCACGGCCATTGTTAGAAGAGGCCCGAAAGCAGCAGAGCGTGGTGGAAAGGTCCGCTGTGTTGTGCGTCATATTGTTCTCCACCACGATGGCCTCGACAATAGAACTCCCCACCAAAGACTCGGAGCTGATTCTCTGTTAAAACAGCCTGGATAGGGACCGCTATTGTCACCTCCCCCAAACCAGCTGATTTGTTTATGTGTTCATTTACATACACCCCATCACCTCCCCACCCTTTTCCTGAACGCTATAGCTCCTTCTTGTATAGTATAGTGTTAAGTTAGCTTAGTCCAGCTGCAATGCTGCAATGTGTACCTGTCGGAGCTGCAGCAGGATAACATCAGCCCCTGTTCCTTCATCCAGCTGTTTTTTCATCTTTCCTTCCGTCATATATGACTGTCATGTGAGAGGTTTTTTTTTTATATATATATTTTGTGCGTAAATTCTCATTATTTTGTGTGTTATTCTGAAATGTTGGACTTAGTTGCGACTGCTTTTTTGAGAAAAAACACTTTACTGCTGCGTGAAAGTTCATGTCACTGAAGAAACCGGCTCTCAGTATTTAATTGATGTTGATTATGGATCTTTACTGGCTACATTTTCTGGTCTCTTGACTATTAGTGTTAAGATTTGTGGGAACGTTAATTTTAGGCACGACAGAAAGTTTTCCTTTTGGAAGCCTTTCTTCATTCGTGTTGACTCGCAGTGTCAAAATGTACTTGTACTCTCCGTGTGGTGTCTCTGACCCCAAATGCAAACAGCATCGCGTTACTGACACAGTGCAAACAGTCCTCACACTCGACTCGTGTTACAAACTAGAGTGGCGTCTGGGTGCCAACTTCAGGTAGTTAAAAATCCAGTGAACGTAACTCGAGCTGCATTACTTTTTAAAATTTGTTGTGAGCAATTTGCTCGTTTGATAGTGACGAGGTAATCAGAGCTGTGGTGCTGAAAGGGCAGTGACCTCAGCAGAAGACTAAAGGAGTTTACATGCAAGATATAGGAAGTAAAGAGTTCGTGCTTCGTGAACTACAAAAGTTGTAAGACGATGCTTTTTGACACATTTGTCAGACAATTTGTTTTGATGTATTTGTTGAAATTGAAGCTTTTCGATGAGATTGGACGTCTGAAAATGCTTTAAAATGTTTTGGTGAGTACAATGGAACCTGTTTTGCTCAGGGATCACAGTTCCCAATCTGACCTCTCACATGCAACCTTCTCCTTTTGATATAAACAGCAAAGTATCGTACCATTATGACGTTGGCACAGCCGAGGGAGGATGCACGTATTCTGCTGTCCACATTCATTTGTTTGCCTTCGCTCTCTTTCTCTCAGTGTCGAGGAGCCGATGTCATTGGGGGCCGAAGACGATCGAGAGGAGAGACCGGCTTTGGTCCCCAGTTTGTTCCCCTTCATCGCTCCAACGCTCTACTTCAGCACCGCCGATGAGAAAGGTCAGGTCAAGCCCAACTGCAGCTTTAATAGTAGCTAATGGGAGAGTTTAGAAGATGGCAAGTCCAAGCAAACAAAAAAGAGGGAGAAACGATTCCAAAATGTAATGAAAAAAAGCCTGTTACCAAGTATTTTATTTAGCAAGATCCTTAAGAAAATCACAAACAGAGTGACAGCTGAGTTCATGTGAGTGACTGGAAAATAGGCTAAATCTAAATAGTTACATTTTTGTCTTTTTGAGTTTGCAGTAGGTCAAGGGTGTTGTGTTATATCCTATTTCAAATGTGTTTTCAGTAGATGCGGTAAACTATTTCAGTATTTGCATCATGATGTAAATAAAATAAAAATAAACCACCGTTTCTGTGTTGTGCGCTCCACAGTGGAACTGCTGCCGGCAGAACAAAGACGACTGCTAAGATGGAAGATAAGCACCGTCACCCCAAATATCGTCAAGCACACCATCGGCAGGTCGCACTTCAAAGTCACCAAGAGTAAGTCATCACGTGGGCTTGTCAGTGAGAGTTACTGCTAAGAAACATTTTTACTGCACATGATTAATCCATGGTCACCTTAAATGATATCTGTCAGACGTTCTTTCTTGGATGAATCATTAAGGCAACAACTGGGTTATTTGAGGTGTTTAAACGTCTTTTAATTCAAATTAAGAGTGCTCCAATCAGGACTTTTTGGGCTGATCGTTGATTATTTGAAGCAGTAACGATCCCAGGGTCTATTTCCCTTCCCTTACTTTGTGCCTGACCCCCCTCCTGGACGAAAGGCCGTCCTCAAGGCACCTCAAGAGTTCCCGGTTATTTGCTTTGCTTTCTATCTGCTACCAGCTGGGTGATGAAGTTCTGTGTTTTGTTCTGTTGTTCATGTAGAAAGCCATGACTGGTTGGGCTGCTGGGGACACCACATGAAGTCTCCTCTCTTCAAGGCCATCGGAGAGCACCAGAAGGTAAGACACGACTTAGCTGTGAACATTAAATTAACACATTTTTTATTTTTTTGATTTCTTGACAAGAATAACACTCAACTTGGCTGTATTTTTTTCCTTCTGTCCTAGTTGAACCACTTCCCGGGAACATTTCAGATCGGCAGAAAGGACCGTCTGTGGAGGAACTTGTCCAAGATGCAGGTTCGCTTTGGCAAACAGGAGTTCAGCTTTTTCCCCCGCACCTTCGTCCTTCCTCAGGACATCAAGCTGCTACGCAAGGCCTGGGAGGACGGTGGCTCCAGGCAGAAATGGATCATCAAGCCGGTATGTTCTGCTAGTAGATAAACATGTTTTCACTTTATTAGTAACTATGCCAAAGCTGTGGAGGCAAAGCCGTCTCAAAAAACATTCTTTTATTACGTCCCAGACAGGAAGTCAGATTTTTGCTTTACTTTAAGGATTATTTACCAATATTTAATTTTGTCATTTTGCTGGATAGTTGGTAGTTCCGTCTAATGATTATTGGCTTTAATTGCTGTAAAATGTGTCAGTTTGGTTAATAATTACTGTTCCAAACGAGATCCAGATCATGAATGCTTAATGAAAACTGTGCTGAAGTTTAAGGATGTTTTTGTTTTTTATAAACAGCCTGCATCAGCCAGAGGAATAGGTATCCAGGTCATCCACAAATGGAGCCAGATGCCCCGCAAGAGACCACTACTGGTCCAAAAGTAAGTAGACCAGAATAGACTGCTAATGGTGTGAAACTTAGTAGCAGAGTGATCTTTTTCCAGAAGCTGACACTTCATTATGAATTGGCCATTGGGATAAAACATCTTTATTTGATTTGCAGGTACCTTCACAAGCCCTACCTCATCAGTGGCAACAAGTTTGACCTGCGGATCTACGTCTACGTGACCTGCTACGACCCGCTCAGGATTTACATCTTCTCTGACGGACTGGTCCGATTCGCCAGCTGCAAGTCAGTTTTCCTCACATTCACCCCAGTAAAAAGTCCAAATACTGTCGAGTAGTTAATGTATAACGGAACATAAATGATCCCCAAGGTCATTTAAGGAGGAAAAAGTAATGTGATCTATAAATCAATATGGCTGATTGGTGACTTCAAAAAGCTGATGATAGGTCTCATTTGTTTTAACTCCACATTTGTGTTTCTCTTCTTCAGGTATTCGTCTTCCATGAAGACTCTGGGAAACAAGTTCATGCATCTGACCAACTACAGCGTCAACAAGAAAAACTCTGAATACCAGAGTAACAGCGATGACAAGGCCTGCCAGGGACACAAATGGTTTGTATATTTTTGTTGAAGTGAAACTCGACACGTCTTTGTTACTATGTGTGTGTACATAACTGTTCCTGAACTCCAAACTGAACGTGTGCTTGTCTGTGTGTGTTTTCAGGACTCTGAAGGCCTTGTGGCAGTTTCTTGGTTGTAAGGGAGTCAACACCACTCTGATCTGGGAGAAGATTAAAGACATTGTGATCAAAACCATCATTGGGTGAGTTTGACCATTCAGGCATTTTGAATGCTGGGCAGATATTATTTTTAGAAAATGTATATTGCTTAATTTTTTTATTATTTGTTATTATTTATGAAAGTTAAAGTGAATACAATCCAAATGTATTAATTAAGATTTAACAACATTTAAAAATGACAGCATTTGACCAAAGTGCTGTAAAATCAAATATAGCCTTAAAAAAAACACAGTAAATCAACATAATACAAATGCAAAAATTGCATGATGATATAATCTCCTGCGTGTCTGTCATCAGGTCAGAGCCGTACGTCAACAGTCTGCTGAAGATGAACGTTCGGACACCTTACAGCTGCCACGAGCTGTTCGGCTTTGACATCATGCTGGACGAGAAGCTCAAACCCTGGATCCTGGAGGTCAACATATCACCAAGGTAACACACACACACACACACACACACACACACACACACACACACACACACACACACACACACACACACACACACACATACAGGTTTTCAATCTACATATTGTAACTGTTGTGTTTCCTGTCCAGCCTCCATTCCAACACAGCGCTGGATGTTGCAGTTAAAGGTCAGATGATCAGAGACCTCCTGAACCTGGCAGGCTTCCGTATTCCCCAAAAAGATGATGTGGTCGCCCCCTGCAGTAGTGCCTCCAGCTCCACCAGCAGGTAGGGAGGCGTTACTGCACCTCACTGACCACACAGGGGGTCCTGTGACTTGAGAGGAAATGACTTAATTCTGGTCACAATTGAGGAACTTTCTATACATTTCAACTCAAACTACAGCCTCAGTGAATACCTTAGAGATGAATTAACATTTGTGTGTGTATGTTTGTGTGCAGTCTGTGTTCGTGGACCCGGGAGAGGACCAAGTCAGATCTGTCTTCCGATGAGAAGGTCAAACGGGCCTTTTACCTCACCCAGCGCTACGCCGACCAGGTAAATGAACACGAAACACATTTAAGATTTGGTCCAAAGTGAATTAATAACAAGGCAATATGCTGAATCAGAGGTCCAAACATCTTTTAATCTAGTGTAATAAGTCTATGTAAGCAACACTTTGTGTCTTCCCTTTTGCCTCTGTCAGGACTTCCTCTCTACAGCGCTGGACGTCTTGACCCCAGAGGACGTCCGCGTGCTGGCAGAGAGCGAAGACGAGCTGACTCGTCTCGGACAGTTTGAGCGTATCTTCCCATCGCCGGCGTCTTCTCGCTACCTTCGCTTCTTCGAGTGCCCGAGATACCTCAACATCCTGCTGGACCAGTGGGAGCAGAAGTACTGGAGCTGCAGGACAAAAGGTACATGCGTTTCATAAATTATCTCCCTTTTTTTTTAACTATGATGATATTGCTCTCAGTGGAGTTGATTTATTAAGGATTTGCTTTTTTTAAAGTGCCTTTTTTTTTTTTAGACCTTAGTGAGACAGAGATGGACATAAGGAAGCTAAAATGGTTGGTCTATGTTAATGTAATATGTAATGTAAGTTGTTACATAATCCAATATAAGTGTATTGTTACTTTTTATATCTGTCATGTTTGGAGGCTACAGTGTGGTTCTTTATTGGCTCATGCTGAAGTAAATTACGCAAGAATGATTTTTCCTGCCAGAGATTTGGGTTGTCACCACAGTGAACAAGACAAAGAAGAGAACACGCTTGGATTCCATCACATCTCAGGTCCCTCCACAGACCATCTGCTGAGGAAGAATACGAGATTAAGATGAAATGTGTACTTTTTAAAATGTGTTTTAAACCCCTTAAAATGTGCAGCCAAAAAACGTTTTGGTCTTGCTGCTCACCATCCGAACAGAGATTTAGGTTTAGGTAGCTGAAGGAGAGAGAGGAGCTCTTTTTCTCAGAGTTTGGATACATGAAGGAAGGAGTAACATAAAGAGAGCAGAGAAATCACTGAAGCTGCTGGGAGAGTTAATCCAGATGTTATGGATTCTGTGTGTCTTCCTGCAGGTATCAGTCTGCTGACGTCTCTCTGTGAGAAAGGAGTCCATCTGGGAACCAGTGACCCTCTTCACATGGTGAGGAACCGTGGAAAAATGTTATAAATTAGTCTGAATATAAAATGAATCATAATCATTTGACATTTTCTGTTTTTCTCTGTGGTTGTGTTTTTGTGTTTCCCTAGTGGTCCAAGTCTAGCTACATCTCAAGGTTTGAGCCCAACGGACAAAACCTTGTTGGCCCATCCAAATCGAGGTATACACTCATACACGCATACACGCATACACACGCATACACACGCATACACACACAAACACACACAAAACCACAACTAAATATAAAAGCCAGGTGTCCAGATATCAGGGATACAGATTTATTATCCTTAACAGATACAGAGAATAAAATATTGAACATAGAAAAAGTGCTGATCCGGTACAGAACTTAATAATATATAACATTTAGATACAAGCATAATAAATGTCCTTATCACCCTTGTATGTGTAAAATAAACGTAATAAAATAAAGGAAGTACTTTGGTCACCTCTGTCATTTATTATAACAAGACAAAATGAATAGAACATGGATTAAAGGATTAAGTTCAACTTTCTTTTTCACGTTAGGGTTTAATGTTAAAACTTCCACAGCTTTAAGCAATATATCAGACTAACTAACATTACAGTTTATTAACTAGTTCATCTCTCTCCTGTCCTTTTCTCCAGGGTGGTGGTCACCCATCAGCACCGCCCCAATCAGGACGACTACGACGATGGTTCAGACATGGAGGCGGCTTCCTTCTCCAGCCTGCCTGTTTCTCCAAGTCCTGGATCCAGTGTCACCAGCAGTGCCTGTGCGAGCCCTCAGCCCAGCATCACCCAGAGCCTGCTGCCCCATCAGTTCTCTTCTCTCTGAGACTCCTCGGGGTTTGCTAACATGATGTTTACTTACCCAGATCAGACACAAAGCTCAGGGTCTAGGATTTAACCCTAAAACACCCTTCTATTGAGCCTTTCATCTCTAGTAGCTCCAAAACTCGGGATGAGAAATGTACTTAGATCTGTAAATCTAAGCAAACACTGTAGAAAGGTGTGGGTTTTGGTCTTTAATAGAATTGTGGTTAGCTATCAGAAGAAAGTTTCAACAATAACTACTAGTTTAAGGGGGTTTTTTTTGCAGGAAATGTAGGAACTGTTTGGTCTTTTTAGTGCTGAAATCAAAACATCTGTTTCATGGCGGTTTATCCTTTATAGATTTGATTTAAACCTCTATAACTGCAATGCAAGGCACATAAAAGACCATACCAGTTAATTGTTGCCCTATTTACTAAAAATCTATAATATGCCAATTTATATTCAAATGTATTCTGAGAAGCCAGAGAGTCACTGACATTGATGACTGTGCGGTATTAAAAATAAATCATCCTGCAGTAACTTGAAACATGCTGGAGATCCATAATGCATCACAGCGAGCGTCATGTCTGCTTTTATTTGTCAAATTTAAATCTATTACATTGCTTAACCAGGCAATGATAATGCAACTCATACAACAACAGGAGCGGACATGACAGGTGTCAGAGTACTACCTTTATTTTATTAACATCATTAGCATGTGAACACTCTCATTAGAGGCAAGTAAAAAATATTGTTATTAGTACGGCATGGAAAAAAAACACGATAGGAGAAACATTCGGGAAAAAAAGTTTAATAAAGCTCAACTTGGAGTCATCCAACGAGGCAAAGCTTCAGCCAATCAAGTACGAGACAGAGAATAAAATGAGTCTAAAGATACAAGTTTGCCTTCTGATGGGTATTAAAACTCATGGATGGTACTTTGTTACGTCTTCCATGAAACCCTCGGATTCCCATCAGCTGTCACACGCCGCTCCTCACTGGTCCTTGGTATTGAAATCTAAACTGTGAATAGGACACACTGGGTCTTCCTCACACATTCCTCCACAGAGCAACGTTAGCATCAGCTGTCGGTTTGTATGTGTTCTGCACTGGCTTTAGCAAGAACACAACTGCACAGCCAACACTACTTTACACAATGCAGTAACTAATGACACTATAATGCTGTGATTTCTCAAAATGTCGACGACTGTTACTGGTTCGGTGTTAAAAAGACTCTTGATTGCACAAGTGTCACATTCCTGGCCTTATGGACTCAAACCTTTGTGTTTGTGTAGAAGTAGAGAGTTGGAGAGAAAAGGTTTTGCCTTACAGTAGATTAGAGATACTTGAAGACTGATCTTGGATAACTTAGTCTGACATGCATGTCAGTAGACAAAAAGAAAGTTACTTTTTAAATTTTAACTTAGAGCAGTTAAATCCGTCATATTGCAGTCATCTCATAAAAACTACTTTGAATTTTAAAAAGGGCTTTATTTTTCTGTGTGATGATTTATTTGACACAAATGATAGTATATAGAATAATATAGAATATTTCTAGTAAGCTGCCAAATCAAAGTATATCCAGTGTACGTTCATTAACACAAACATGTGTACAAAGTACCTCTTTAACACTTTAGGTTACTATTGTAACCCCGGTTCTCTGAGTAGCACGAGTGTAGAATGCTGTTCAAGAACACTGATGTTTGAGAGTTTATGAACAGAGTTGTGGATTAGGGTTCAGTGTTTGAGGGATTTCTTATAGAAGATATCTTATTGTTTCCTCAGGACAAAAGTATCTACTGTGAGGAGACAAAAGGACACAAAAAAAACTACTACTTGAAGTTTCAAATGTTTGGGCACACTTTCTCTTAAAGCCAACATCTATTGTAATAAACTGACAGGCAGAACTGGTTGTAGATGAGAAAAGTGAAGCTATCACATGAAATCATCTACTTCCTCTTGACCTCAGTGTTTGAGAATTCTCCAACAAAGTCATCATGACACTCTGTTTTATTATTTGAAAAGTGATTCCTGCTGTCAGAAGTTACAGAAAAGTGTGGAACCTTAACTTGTTTACAGATAAGTTTTATTATGTAGCAGACATTTATATTTTAATGCAAACTTGTATAAACGATAAGATATAAGAATTTAAATATAGTAAAATGCTAATTTTGACATAGGTCAATGCGTTTAAAGAAAAAAGGAAGTGAAGTGGAAGCACAAAGTGGAGTCTGGTGGATTTTCCCTGCTGTACAGAACTCTGTCTGATCAGAGGAAAAAGATTCCTTTCATGGAGCTACTCAATGCACACGATAACAGAAGTAGTACTGAGGAAAAATACTTTAAAAATACCTTGAATTTCAAGTAGGACTGGGACTATTAATTATTTCAGTCTCTAATAAATATTTTTATTAACTCTTGTTATATTTAATTAATCCCTTAGTCTATGAAATTTCAGACATATTCAAACTTCTTTGTAATGTCAACATTCAAATTCAAATACAGAAATATACAATTAATTAAAAATACTTTAAGATGAGAAAGCTGCTGCCTTTTGGGCCCTTGATGCATACAAAAATATACAAGAATTAAACTCTTTAAGGATAAAATAATTCAGGAGTCTTCATGTTATCATTTGACATTTGACTTCCTGTGACGCCTTTATCAGATTCTACCACAGCAAAACGGTCGTCACGGCTGCTTTTCAGAGTATAATATGTGTATTACCCTAAGTTAAATAATAACGCTGCATTTGGAGTTGTTTTTAACATAACAGAAATGTTAAACTTCAGTAGAGTTGATCATATTTTTGAACTAACCTGGAAATTGTAAAAAATGTATTCTCAAAAGGGCTGTATGAATTGCTCAGGATGACTATTTCAAAATAAAAGTTATTTGTGGTACAATCTCATGATTGGGTCTTTTTCTATAAAAGGTATATATATATATTTCCATTTATTTTAAACAAGGGTGTTTCTTAAAATTTTTTGTTATTTTTTTCAACACAAGAGGAACTTGCATTTTGTTAGTTATGAATACATTTTCCCCTTTTCCTTTAAAGAACATGTTAAGCCTATGAGAGTTTTTGTGTTTGCCAACTGGTTCCAGGATCCACACATTTGATATGAGTTACATTTACTTTAAATTATATCGCTATATATTTTTAGAGACTTATAGAAATCCCTTTGTATTTTGGTTTAATTTGAATTAGTTGATTTGTATTATTGTTTACATCAAAGCAAATTTACATGATACCTTTCAGTGACCTGTAAGTAAAACAGTTTAATCAACTTTTGTTATACAAGTTAAAAGTCCAGATCCTTTATAAAGCAGTTTGCCAACGATGACCCCGTTTACATCTGCAACAGCCTGTTTGCAATGAACGCACACATGATACATGCATATGAGAACTGCATGCACTATTCATGCAGTTGTAAACTATTAATATACAAGCTTCTCTCTATAAAGTAAAGTTGTGTATTAATGAATTTAATGGCAGAGTTTAACCAGCTGGTTTCACCTCCAAAGTACAAGTGAAATGCAAAGATTTGCTCTGCTCAGCATTGTTTAAAATAATTCCCATGCTGAATTTTTTTTTCTGTATGACTTTGATTTGACATAGTATTTTCTTGCAATTGTTGATGACATGTTTAATCAGTTTTTCTTGTGATTTTTAAGGCTGCATGTCATATCACAACTGTGTGAAAAGGAGTGGATAGTTGACTACGTTCGCTCAGTATGTCTATAAATAGTTTGACATGTAATGGCCCAGTGAAACATGAACATCTCAAACACGGGTGAAGCCTTAAAGCTGCACTGGTCTAGTTTATTTTTTAAATATAATATATCTGTGTAATGTGAAAGTTGTCACGTGTTTTGTTTTTTTTCACAGCATTTTAGCATCTTTCAGCTGATTCACTCACTGCTTTAACCCAGTGGCATTTTTATGTCTGCAAAAAAACCAACAACTGCCATGTGTTCTTGGCCTGCCTAACAACAAAACGACAGACAAAGTCAGCAGCTGTCTGGGGAACAAAATGGCACATTTAGCAACCAAAGAGCCACACATTTTGCATCCTCAGGAGTTCTCATAAAATATTTAGTATCTTCATTTGTGCTTGAAACACGACTTCAAATCATTTGCTCGTGTTTCTCTATCTGCTGGACGTGTAAATTGGCAACTGTTTGCTGACACCTCGCCACAACAGCTCCGTTTTCATGATTTGTCGGTGTAGTATTTAAAGCTTGTTGCGCAATGTTAATTAGTCCCCATATGAGCAAACACAGGAAGAAACAGGAGCTGCTGTGCTAGATGTCAAACGCAATGGCAGGGGTCCAAAGACTTCTAGTATAGTTGTGTTAGACCCGCCCTTCAATGCCATCCTGTAGAGCAACAAGAAGAGCTGCTTGTAGATTAGAAAAAGGTGTTGCTGTCACCTTGATGATTGAGACTGAATAAAGGCATTGTGTTTCATAGGAAAAACATGTCCCATGCCTAATTAGTAGTTAGACGACAAGCATTTCATTCCTAATCATGTCCAATGTCTAAGTATGTGTATAACGTACAAAAGGGTTTTGCATGTTTTAGCACATAAGCTCCTGCATAAATGACATGATTGCAGGTTGCACATACTTTGCATTATTGACTATTTACCAAAGCAAATCGCCTGTGTTTAGATGAAATTCTTTTAGTGGTGATCTGGTTCTGGGATTTCCATTTCTGCTTTTATTCAACTGAAGTGCCAGTGATGAAGTGTGTGTCCTTCTGGTCTTTGTTTACCCTCCAAATGTTTTGTTTTTATGCTGCCAACACCTGAAGTTCTCACCAGTGGATGAAAAAGAAGTGGTTGATAATGTCTGTCACCATACTAGGATATGTGTCTGTCTTTAGCCCCCCCTTCCTTACTCTCCCTGTATTCATTTCCCCTCCCTCTCTCTCTCTCTCTCTCTCTCTCTCTCTCTTTGAATGCCAAAGGCCTCTCACCCCTCTCAGTCCTGATTTAGACCTCAGTTTTTCCCAGACATTCACACCCTGCTGGCTGAAGCTGGCCGAAGCTGTGCACAGATTCTGCTCTCCCCTTCAACCTTTTTCGTCCAATACCGCCTTCTTTCTTTCTTTCCTTCCTTCCTCAGTCTCTTCCCTTCTTCACTATGACTGGACTTCTTTATCCGACATGGTAGGAGTTGCCTGACAGATGTCCGAGTTGGACAGCGGGTCGTGGGCTGTAGTCCAGGGTTTCAGCAGTCGGTCTGGATCCACAGAGGCAGCCTTTTCTGCTCCTCTTACCCAATCATGGAGCCTCTTGCAGAGGTAAGACACTCTGCTCACTCCCTCTCTGGTCTGTCCACTTCTGGTGGCCGCTGTCTGTTTGTGCATGTGTTTGGACATGGCTTTGTAACTTAGAAGCTGCAAAGACAAAAAAACTATAGGATTTACTTTTTGCACCTGTCTTAATTTACTGTCCAAAAGTAAATCATATTCACAATATTGTCTTATTGGCCTAAACAAAGTGTCTGTGTCCATGCACTGATTCTATGTCTGTAGCTGCTAACCTTGATTTTTATTTTATTATTCTTTCATTAATTCTGTTCAATCTAGTTTTAGTGTGTTCATTTTCTCATTTCCCATTTTGTTCATATTTGCTGTTTTTCGTTAATGTTTAATGTTCATTTTGACAATGTTTGTTTACTGTAAACGCCAAATTTAACAAGACTACTGTAGGTCGAAACCTAGTACATTCCAGGACGGTCTATGGACATTGTGTTAAATTGTGGCCAAATTGTTACTGGGATACTAAATTCTGGATTTTGTTCATGTCTAAGTTTTCTGTAGTGGTCAATTAATATTTGTTCTTAAAGGGTACTGAAATGGCATATCATATGAGATGGTAACACTATGTTTGAGGCAAATAATTGGGGACTGCTTTAATTCAATACATTATATTAATGCTGTTTCCAACTATTTGTTGTTCTGGATTACTCATCAGTGTGATTAAAGTTACTTAGTACAGCAGAGCAGACCTAGGTGAGCTCCTCTGACAATTACAAACATCCCCCACAGCCTCAGATGCTGGTCTCGAGGAGCTGCAGTGTTTATTCATATTCAAACTGAAACCAACACTGACGGTACATTTATTATCACCTGACAGCTTTACTGCTCCTCTGCCCAGATTTCCAACAGCTGTGAGTGCATCCACCTCTCACTCTCTCACTCTCTCTCTCTCTCTCTCTCTCTCTCTCTCTCTCTCTCACTAGAACAACCACACAGCTACGCCGACACCCTACAACTACAGGATTTTAACACGTTTGAAACATATAAAGCAAAATAATATATTTATAGTGTCACCAAATAGATACATATTTATTTTTCGTGCCTCTAAATTTCTCAAATGAGGCTCTAAAATCTCTCAATTATCGTTTGAAAGCATGTCAGACATGTAAACACCAGCACAGCATGGCTTTTTGATCACCAATTGAGTATCAGGAGATTGACTCGATGGTCTTGAAACAGGATCCTTAATGAAAAACATATTATTATTGTATGATTCATTTTATTTTAAGGTCAACATTTGGACAAAAAAGGAACTTTAGAGAAGGCACCACACAAAGTGACAATGCAGGTATAAGACACAGTCACCTGTTCATGTCACATAGGTCACATGGACGTAGTTCTTCCAGGTTATCATCCTGGTTAAGGCAATTGCTACGGGGGCCATTCATCCATAATAGCCCCTGAAATGAGGTACGGGGGAAACTAACTTTTGCTTTTTTTTACAATATTTTTTTAATAAAAAAAATAAATAAAATGATAGCAACATAAAATATGTAACAAAAACATAAATATCCAATTAATATGCTCTATTTTATGGGTTGCCCACACAATAACCCCAGTGCATCACCTTGATAGCTAATAAAATGCTTGAGTCAATTATCCCTGCATCAAGATAACTTACAAGATAATTATGTTAAATACACCTTTTCTTTTAAGTGTGTTCTGCATAGTTTGCAGGTGGCACCAATGAAAATCTTTCCAAGGGCACCAAATTGGTGAGGGCCGGTAATGCAGGATATCATGAAGTTTTTGTCTTCTAGTAATCTTTAATGATTATACTTTCAAAAGGGAGGTGCCCAATGAATGTTGTGGCATCCTTACTCTTAGACTAAGATCATCCACAACAGTCCAACTACATAGATCTAATAACTGTAGTACCCATCTGTGGTGTTTTACCACTAAAGAGCTTTCTATCCCTCTGTTAAGGGCAGATCACATAGACGGTCAACATCTTTCAAAATCATCTATTGGTTAGGAATTTATCTGACATGTAAATATCTTGCTGAGAAGAGTTTCCTGAGTCACCTGATTGTTTCCCAATTTTGAAATTGCTTTAAATTCCTTCTTCAACAGATTTGCCATTGTTTTCATTACCAAGCTGTTTCCACTGTAAATTCCTTATTGGCAGCCTGTCTTTAACGACAAAGACTGTGGAGTCAGTTATGGCAACCTCCACCTCCACCTCCACCTCCACCTCCACCTCAACCTCAACGCTGACGTCCGCTAGCAGATTCTTGGCCTCCTGCCATGACGTGCACCAGCCCAACCTATAGAAACTCCTCACAGCTGCTTCTACAACAAGTTTTTTTTAAACACTGGAAGTCTGTTCCAACAACTTGTCTCCAACGACATGCCAGAGGTTGACATGGGGACATGAGTTCCCAGCAGACCCTCAGGGACATCAGGACTATGCCTGGCCTGGATGGGGGTCATTGCTGAGCTGTGTGTTGAGTTGATTCAGTCTTCAAAGCGTAAACTCTGAGCTGTTACTGAACTGTTGATATACTTCCTTTCCCAGGGCCCGTTATTTGAGATGGACCAGGATGAGGAAGAGGATGTTCTCTCAGTGAAGAGCGGAGGTAAAGATGAGAAGATATTGTAACTTTTAGTGTGTTTAATAGACTACTACTTCTACAGCCTACTGTTACCACTACTTATACGTACGTACCGGTACTTTGCATGTGTACAGTAAAGGACGTGATCATGACTAGTCAAGTATGGGCCATGATGTCACAGCAAAAGTGATTACTGGCAACAGTGACAATGTGCAAACAAACTCCAACCTGTCTGAATTAATTACAAAAACCACATGCTGATGCCCAGAACAAATATCAAACATTTATCCTGATTATTGCAATAAAGGGTTTCCAATATTTGGGTTTGACATCAGATCTCTAGGCGCCAGCATAGAGTTCATAAGAAGTGGGCGTAGTCACGGTGACGTCACCCATTGGTTTGTCGACTCACGTTTTGAAGCGTCAAGTTCAGCTTTTCGGCTGTCACCATCTTGGATTTTTGCAACCAGATGTGACACAAAAGGGAGGAACTAAGTACAACTAAACGCTGAATAAGACATTTTTAGGCGAACAAAATGTGACAATTAACTTTCATGAACTGAAAACACATTGTGAAAGGGTTTAAGTTGTAAGACAAAGACAAGGACAACTCCCAGACCGGACAATGCCATAGTAGACACCTGTCAATCACTGTGTAGCCCCGCCCTAAAGCATACCCTGCTTTATTTTACTATATTTGACTCTAAATGGAGCATCATTTACTAAATGAACATCATGCTGTATTGAAGAAGACTTGAAACTAGAGATTGAGACCATAAAACTCATGTTTACAATGTTTACTGAGGGAATAAATCAAGAGAGAAGTAGAGTCATTTTCTCATAGACTTCTATACAACCAGAGGAGTCGCCCCCTGATGGACAGTAGAGAGAATGCAGCTTTAAGGCTGAGGGTTTCTGCCTGGGCACCAGCAGTGTAAACCTGTGTTTTCAGTTGTTTATTTGTTTGTGGCTGTACGTATGCAACACCTGCTCTTGCGCCCCCTACAGGCACAGACCCTGACACGTTCATATACATGAACTTCATGAAGAGTCACTGCTGCTACGATGCCATGCCTACCAGCTCCAAACTGGTCATTTTTGACACAACACTAGAGGTAAGAAACACATTTTTTTTATACAGCAAAATTACCCACAAATGCATGACTGTTCTGGGTTGTAATTTTTGAAATACTTTGTGTGTTTATATCAGGTGAAGAAGGCTTTCTTTGCTCTGGTGGCTAACGGGGTGAGGGCGGCTCCACTGTGGGACAACAAGCTTAAGTGTTTTGTGGGTGAGCCCTAATAAGTATCTGTCTATATCTCTGTCTCTACTGCATACTAAAACAGTCTAATACAGTAGAGGTGTACAGTACACAAATGATCGAAGTCTACCGAATCATCAGTCAATCATCACCCCATATTTGAGCACCCATCAAAGGGGAATATAAGTGCTTACACCAAGCTTAGCTTTTGTATAATAATGTTCAAATGTTAATGAGAAAACAGGTAAAGCCACATTATAATCATGAGCTGATTTTTTCAAATATTTTCAGCATCTTGAGCCAGATGGGTCTTATTGTTTATATTTTGTTTCCAATTTAACCCACCGATCTAAACCTTTTTGAAAATTATAATTAAATAAGGATCTAGTTATATTATTTCATGGTTTGCAGAGCTACTTCCTGTTTTAACTCCATGATTAGAAAAGAGGAATACAACTGTGTTATCATGCAAGTGTATTAAAAAATATCAAACAATAAAATGTAGACAATTTTTTGTCTTAAAGCACAATGTTTTAATCATAAAAACCTTTATGTTTAAATTCAATCAGTCTCCTTTTATAAAGTGTGTATGTGTATTTTGTAATTATAGTCTGCCTGAATAAATACAGAAGAAAATGAACTCAATGAATATTTACAAAGTGGCCAAGCATTCAGTGCCACCTCACGGTACTTTCACAGACTGCTGTCAACGTTAATTTGGGAGTGAAAAAGTGCTGCGGCTCCTTACATGCTAGCATTAATAGGTGTGTGACCTTCATCGGGTTGAAGCCCAGTTTTCTCAGGGTTCAGGTTTCCTTAGTGCAGACATCTGGTTTCAAATGATGCTGGCTCAGTTTGTGTGCTAACATTTAGAGGAAAGCAGGTTGTAACATTACAAACGCCTCCCTGAACACGTAGACCAGGTCAGTGAGAGGAAATGTATCACTAGTAATGAAAACGGAAACAGCCTTGAACATGAGCAACAAGTAAATCTCAATCACCCTCAATGAGCTGACTAAATTAAATATATTAAAACCAGATTTTAAGCCAAGTTACGCTAACTCCCCAGTGAGGATACAATGCTTTATAAGCACAGACAACACAATTGTTGGATGAATAAAGAATGGAGATATTTATTTAGATCCTTAGTGAGTTACAATCTAAAGTTTGTTAGAGAAGAGTAATAATTCACAAGATCATTTCTGAAGATTTGTGTCAGGTAACGGCCGTTGTTGTCATTAGTGATGCTTTTGTTTTTCTCCTGAGAATACTCTAATATATGTGTAAAATCTGTTCAATTTCTAAGGTAACATATCATCCTGTCAGCTTTTAATTGTAGTTAATTTTGCTCTCCTTTTTTGTGCATCGTATCTCAAAGGTTCTCTAAAAAGGGGGGAAGTATGGAAAAGATTTGTCACTTAAATATATCTATCTTGTACGGATGCATCTTTGCTCTTCATTAGTTAAACAGCAGTCAAGCAGCAACTTTCCTTTATGTAAAAAGGAAGAAACTTTGATGAATATACTTTGATGTTGTTTCTATTGACCACTGATAAATCCATGCTTCCTGTGTGTGTGTGTTTGTCTATATGTGTGTGTGTGTATATGTGTGCAGGTATGCTGACCATCACTGACTTCATCAACATTCTCCATCGTTATTACAAGTCTCCTCTGGTGAGCTGTGGGACCTTTGGATTAAACATTTATATCAAATAAACAAGCAAATTTTAATAAAAAATCACATATCAAAACTGTTATCAAGTGCTGAGATGATGTTTGTTTTGTCTGCAGGTTCAGATCTATGAGCTGGAAGAACACAAGATCGAGACATGGAGAGGTCTGTTCAACACACCCATATCATTATATCGTTCATTTAATTAAAAAGAAAGACATCTACATTTGTTTTAGGTAGTTTGTGTTAATAATTTGTGTCTCTCTCTCTCTGCAGAGATCTATCTCCAGTACTCTATAAACAGACTAATCAGCATCACTCCTGACTGCAGGTAACACGATTCTTTGAAATAATTAACTTAAAATGCCATATACCATATAAAGTATCACAACAGTTATAATTTCAGCTTCGAACATACATTCTCTCTGGTATCGAGCTTACAATAGTTACTGAGGTAATAGATCAAGTGAGAAGTAGAGTCATTTTTCACACAGACTTCTATACAAACTGGTGAGAAGTAGATCGGATGTACAGATGACCATTTTTAGTATGATATTTTATATATTCTTTAACTTGTTTTATGATATTTTTATCTAGTCTTAAACTTTTGGGCTTAAACAAGGAACTTTCCTCCTGTCAGATGCAAAATGGGGTTTATTTTAACCTAATTGCTGCTTTGCTGCACCCAAAATGTCACTAAATTCATTAAGATGTTAGATTATTGGGGTTGAGAGATGATATAAGTACTGCATAAATACAATAAGAGTCATATTGTTCTCTTGCAAACAGGATTTAGCTCCTGTCAGATGCAAAATGGGGTTTATTTTAACCTAATTGCTGCTTTCTGCACCCAAAATGTCACTAAATTCTCAAATCAGTGTTCAGAGTCAACTGTAGTCTGAGCTGTGTTCTGTTGCAGTAAAACTCCCAAAGAAGAAATTGTGGGATCATTGTTGCCTCCTAACAGAGCATCAAATCCATAATGAGTCTTATCATTCCATGTTACAATCCTCACATGTATTTATTCTAACCTTGATCATGAGTTTCATTGTCTCCTCAGTCTGTTTGATGCCATCTACTCCTTGTTGAAGAATAAGATACACAGACTGCCGGTCATCGACCCGGCAACAGGAAATGTCCTCCACATCCTCACTCACAAACGCATCCTCAAGTTCCTCCACATCTTCGTAAGACTTCTTCCCTTTGTAATAAACATATACCCACATTCAATATTGATTAAAATTCCTTCTGCTTGCAGTACAACAAGCATGCATTTCTTTATGTCATTGAAAACACAGGATTCTGAAAATGTCCTACAAATAAAAATAATATTATATTTATATATATATATAACTTCGGGTGCTATTCTTGGTCTGTATAATTTCTAATAAATTATTTTAAATTATTTTTGAATTTCAAATATTGTATATTTATTCTCTTTCTTCCCCTTCAGGGATCAATGATTCCTAAACCCAGGTTTCTTCAGAAGCGGATCAATGAGGTGTCGATCGGTACCTTCAAAGAGATTGCGACGGTCCAGGAATCGGCGTCTGTCTTTGAAGCTCTGACCATTTTTGTAGAGAGAAGAGTGTCCGCTCTGCCCGTAGTCAATGAGCAAGGTAGTCTAACATCACACTTGACATTTGGTGGTTTTAAAAAGGGGGATTTTTATTTATTTAATGTTTTAAAATCACATATGGGTAAATGGAGGGTTTCATTCCGGAACACTTTGGATCCATTGTATCGCTATTGAATTCAATCACTCCTAATTTCAATTCTTAGTCCAATGTGGTTAAGAGTTGATGACATTTTTTTAGTTATGTTTCATCATCAGCCAGTAAAACTCACTTGTGATTTCTTTCAAATATTGATTGTCCTTCATGCATTATATTTTCTGTTGACATTGTCCTTGTGTCTCCTCTATAGGTAAAGTCGTGGCGCTGTACTCCAGGTTTGACGTCATTGTAAGTCATTTTCACACATCCTATAAGTCCTGTAAATCCTTTGTTATGCTCGGTCAAATTGTTTTATTGTTGTTTTTGTCTCAAAATTCAATAGTGATTACAACTCAGAAAAAGTCTGTACTGTAAAAAGTAAATAAATATAAAAAAAAGAAAATACTGTGAGATTGATTGCTAATCACATCATGAATTTGTACAAACTAGAAAGAAATCACCAATTTCCCAAAAGCATAAATTAATTCCAACATGCAGGAAAGAATCACCATGAATTAACAATTTTAAAATTCCCCAAATGAATGCCCAACACAGCAATAAATCTTGTTAACATGTATGAGTAAACGTGCATATTATACATATGTACGTATACAAAAGAAGTGATAAGTATCCTCAAAATGGCTATCTTCAGTCTGGGCTACACTGGTTGAAGAAAAAAAACCTGATTTAATTTATATATAGTTAGGCTGCTATTTTGCAGGTTTTGCTGCACAATATTTTTTTTTACGTTTTTTTTCTCTCCATCATTCAGAACTTAGCCGCCCAGAAAAACTACAACAACCTGAACATGACGATGCGGGAGGCCATTTCCTCCAGAGCCTGCTGTATGGAGGGAGTCCTCAAGTGTTACCCTTATGAAACACTGGAGACCATCATCGACCGCATTGCCAAGGCCGAGGTAACACACACGCACCAACAGTCTGAATGACGAATCTTTATCAAATGTAGTATGAATAACATGCACATATTGATTGATTTAGTTGTGGTTTAGCAAGATTTTTGCATTATTCGTACTTAATTCTCACCCTTACTGAATTCTCGTACTGAATTCTCACTCTCTGCGGTAAGCGTGTATTTAAGGTACAGTGTGTTTGCAGTCAGAGTGTCTTTATTTTCAAACTGAAACAATATAAGTGGGCACGTTACAGTTATAAGAAAGAGCAGATCAAAATGACATATATGGCACAATATGATTATTTTAACTTGATTGCCTGTAGAAGCATTATAATCAAGCATTATCGATAAATCCTTTTTCCTTCAGGTGCATCGTTTGGTGTTGGTCGACAGTGACGATGTGGTGAGAGGGATTGTCTCTCTATCTGACCTTCTACAAGCCTTGGTTCTCACTCCTGCAGGTATTGATGCTCTGTACTCGTGACTCCGACCCTTCCATTCACCCCTTGCTCTTTCTCTCGATCCCTCCGGCGATCCATCCATCTGCCTTCAAAATCTCCAAAAAAGCTTCCTTCTCCTTCTGGAAATCTAAGCTCCTCCTCCTCCTCCTCCTCCTCCTCCTCCTCCTCCTCCTCCTCCTCCTCCTCCTCCTCCTCCTCCTCCAGTGAATGCTCAATGCTACTGACCAAACTCCACTTCATCTTCAACTTTTCATCCTCCTAAAGACAACGAAAGTCTTTTTTCTTATCCATGGGAATTTTTCTGATGTCGAAGTTCCAACCTGGCCAATTTGCTCCCTCTCTGAAATCTCCTGATCCTTTCAAGTATACTTACCAAGAATAAGTACAAACTACACCATTCAGGGATTCACCTGAAGGCCCCAACTGCAACTCCTGCAACCTATGGAATATTTTCTTAAACCTTTTCTGTGATATCAATTAACTGTCACCTTCTGCTCCCTAACAGTCAACCAACCATCTTTAACCTCCTTACATTTCTTCTAAAACTCTATCCCCATCAAAAACCCCTTTTACCTCCACCCAAACCAACCAAGCCGTTTCCTTATCCTCCACGTTCAACAAAGTCCGACACCAACCCATTGTCATGCTGCAGTTCGTCCTATGAAACCACCATGTCACCAGCAACTCTTAGCCAACACATCCCAGGTAGGAAGCCTGGTGGCTGCCTGTCTGAGCTTGCATCTTCACTTTAAATGACAAAGTCTTGCTGCAGCTTGTTGTGGCTCTTCTGTAGATTCTCCAAATGGATCATATGAGGGGGAATTGGTACACATGTAGTTATGGCTTCTGTCTTGACATGTGCGCAGTTTTCAATTCAACCTATATTAATGTAAGAAATGACTTACAATAAGCTAAATATGCCTCAATAAGGCAGTGAATGTCCAATTATTTTCCATCAAGGTGTCCATTTGCTGTGGGTTCCATTTATAGTGTACCATTCCCACCCATCTCTGCTTTAAGAGTCTGTTGACATTTGGGGACAGGTGTGTCTGAACTTATTGTTTCTGTATATAATTAATGTGATGTATAATAAAATGTTTATTTTATTAAACATTTATGTAGTTTGTGTTTTGGAAATGCAATGAAAAACTAGTGCAGTGCTTTCTGACAACAGGCTGTGCTCTCGGAGAGCTTGGAGGTCTAAATTTGGAAATTTCAAAGGTGAAATTTCGACATTGAATTGTCTGGAACGCAGCATGAGACAGAGTTTGCCTAGTTGTTAATTATTGTTCTCTATTTTTGGAGAGCTTTTAAGACTTCTCATCCATGTTCGCTTAAAAAAAAAGTTAACTAGACAAACTACATCTGCCAATGAAGATCATGTGCTATGATTGAAAGCTTAAGAGCAACTACTAAATGGACCATGTGGTGAGAAGTTAATTAACACGTTAGGCTGAAGACCTCATCTTTCTTGTCCTGTGTCAGCATGTCAATACAGTTTTCTGCATTAACATCATACCAGATTTACCCACAATACAAGCAGCCATCTTGGAGGAACTATTTGTACTCGTGGGATGTGCAGTTTTGACATTTCCCATAAAAAGACGACAACAATGTAAACATCCAGGCTGTACAAATACAGTATCATTCAGTTTTCCTGGTTCCTCTGATATGATGTGAACATGTCTTTGATGAAATGGTCTGTAGAATTAGACTGTGTGCTAAAGAGCTTGTCTTCTGTCTACAAACATTGTAAACATTTTATCGATTATGAATTTTTGCCATTGAATTTAAATAAAATTGTATAGGAATGTGCTCTTAGTTGCAACACCATGAATTGTCACCGTGACTAAAGTTGGTATAAGAATGAAAACTTAAATGAGTGAAAAACTTCTCCCCTGTTATTTGATCTTTTCCAGATATTTTCGAGGGATCATGCTGTCAAGACTGAAGAGAACAAGATGGAGATTGATCCTGCTAAACAAGACTATGAGTTGACAAGAACATGCAGCTGAGAAGTCACTGGTTTTAATCCCGGTCTGGAAGACAAATATGGAATGAGCTGCAATGTTATGCCCTTAAGCAAGGCATTTTATACCCAAGTGATGCTGCTCAGTGGCAGCCAATAGAAGACTGTGGTTGTGCTGGGAAGCTACCAGTGTCGAACTTTATCACAGCTGTGACTGGAAAACAGCTTCAAACTGATGATCCACATCCAGAGACTTTTTAAACTGACTTTGACTAATGCATTATATTTGATTTTATTGTTATTTGTAGTTATTTTTCTTGGAAATTGGATGCTGTCCTCCCTCAAAAGACGACCCCATAGGTTGTGTGTACAAGCAGTACGTCACCATGCCTTCACGCTACACTAGTTAGAAAATATGAGCAAAACAAAGTTGTCACTCATAATTCCAAGTAGGTCTTCCAAGTAGGCTTGTACCAGCCAGTCACAGCACAGTAGGGCGGGACTAGATGGAACAAATGGAAAGGAAAAATAACGCATTTGTGTCTAAATTTCATTCATTTAGTAAGTACATTCGTAAGTTAACTTATATCTAATTTTTGTTTTATTTTATTTCGTTTCCTAAAACTAACCAAATTGCGACCATTTTACAATGTAACCCGAATATTTGAAACTATTACAACGCGTTGATCTCCTGCCACCAATGGGGACCTACTTTAGAAAGACGCTCCTGTGGGTCGTATTAGAGGATAGAAAGTTGTAACGAACAATCTATGTGGTCGTATGGGTTGGATAGAAATTAAGTTGTTTATACTATATGAAAAAAAGTAATGTTTAATGGTTTGTACTTGACTTTCTGGTCTTAGAATCATTACAAATTATTCATTAATTTAATGAAAATATTGTATCTTGGAATTATGATAACGTTTTTTTGTAATAGCACTCATTTTCATGCAACTGTAAGGTTGTTATACTGATACTTACCTGCAATAAAATAATGATACCGTAACATTGTAAGGATATTAGCATTATATTATCCCTATTTCCTTATTATTTGTGTTTCTATTTATAATATAGTATCCCTTCTTATCACACCTTACGTTGTCATGTTTTTATTACCCTATAATACCCTCATGCTTTTGCTCCATTTCGACACTATTACACAAAAATAAACCACAACGTTACCACTTATTAGAACCAAGATTTAACAGGCTTTTACATTTGCAATTACCATGGCATTACCCAAACATTACACTGTTGTACACTTGACATTGACACCCCTATTACCTTGTTATTGTTAAGCTGTGAACCAGGGTATTTATCTAGAATCATTCCTGGATTACTTGTGCACGACGAGCGATGATTATTCCTGAATGTTCTCCACCATATCAAAACTAAAAAACCTTCCTGAAAAGCAAAACTATAGTGTCTCTGAAGCGTATATTTATTGTAGTTACTAATACCCTTCAAATCAAAACATTTATCCTTGTTTTTTATACATAACATTTCTACTTTTCTCCAGATATTTGTAATTTAAATGTGGTCCAGCTGATATATAATAGTACATGAAGTCCACTCTATCAGGTGATTAGACAGCTGATGTGTGTCTGTCTGATGAGGTATGACTGCTCTATTTACCAGGGGTGGATTTGTTAACTCTACCACTTTCTTACATCCTGGTCACATGACTACAAGTTTACATGAACACACACACACACACACACACACACACACACACACACACACACACACACACACACACACACACACACACACACACACACACACACACACATATTAGCTAAATAGCTCTGCATCTGCTTATATCTTGACAATCCTCCATATGTGATATAAGGCAGATGAAATGTAGTGATGAAGTTATCCTTCAGGGCTTTCTGCTAGAAATCTCCTTAGGTTTAGGCAACAAATCTACTTGGTTAAGTTAAGTAAAGTTCATGGTTTGGGTTTAAATAAACCCCTCCTAGCAGAAAACCTTGAAGGCAAACTTCTCCAATATGCAGATGACACCTGATAGATGTGATTGTAAGGCATTTTATCTAACCAATGAATCAATGGATTATTTGACAGCCAAGGATAAGAAATAATAGCAATGCTACTGATAATAATACAATCAATAGCACAGTACTACCACGACCAACAGTATTCAAATTATTACTAATACTGCTTCTGCTAATATTGCAATAACTACTTATACCACTACTACCGCTGCTACTGCTTCCAATATTGCTTCTTAGTATAAAAAAATATTAAAAAATAACTTTTCCTCTTGAAATTTCCAGCAGCAAAAAAATGAGGAGCTGGCCATGTATCGACTTCATGCTCCCTCTGCTTTACAACTTAATTCTCTGAACAAACAGTTCAAACACCAATCACCAACTCAGGCTGTTACTTCACCTTAACGTCTAACTTTATCTCTGAGTCAACACATTCAGGGGAGATGCAGCGGAGCGTATCCTGCTGCCAGTACTGATGGGTGACACTGACATCTGACTGCAGAAATGGATCCCAAACTCAGGTAGGAGGACGCTTCTGACCTTTGATTACTGCAGCGATGTTTGGTTTTGAATCAACAGGCTAATTCGGTTTATTTTACTGTGGTTGGATTTTTGCCAACCTGAACTGAATGTATTTCAAGTCTGTGTTGTTTTGTTTCCGTGATCCAGACCAAACCTCAAAAGAGAAAGAAAGAGACGCTTTCAAATATTGTAGTTGTTGTAGGTTCACACTGCTTTAAACATAAAGTCATATGGAATGAGTTTTAGGATCTTAAATATCAGCACTAGACCGACCTGTAAGGCTTTGTTCAGATAGACAATAGCTAAGTGTCCTCATTCATTTCAATGAGAGAAAAACAACTGTCTCCTTTAAATGTAAATGTGATAAATCCGCTGTTTACCTGACGATCATTGAGACTGAGGATAAAATGAGTTGTAAACTGTTAGTGAACAGCTGTGCAGTGTTATAGCATCTGTTTATGCCTCATAACTCAGAGATGGATTACTTAAACTGGACTTCCTGGATTGTACTCCACTGGGACCTGTAGCAACATTCCTGCAATGACCCGAAACCCAATGCAGAGCTATTATTGGTCCCAACGCACAGTTTTTGAAAAATAAATCATTCTGCCTTCATTAATTGGAAAGCTGTGACAAAATAAATATTGGACTAATACTTAAAGTTGTAAAAAAGAAATTCCATTGGAAACCATTTTGAGAAATTGGTCTTTGGTTGTATTTATACTTGAAAGCAAAATACACATTCATTAATTAAGATGACGTATGTGAGTTTGATACTAGGGAGCTGTTTCCACTTTCATCTACTGCAGGAAGAAGAAGTTTCTCTGTGTTCACCTTAAATCTGAGTTTAAGACGTGTTCGTACCAGAGGATTTTGTGATTTCATAACTAGTTTGAAAGCTAATCATGGTTCAAAATGCAACTAACCAAAGTCATGTGGAAACTTACAGTGACAGGGGTGTTGTAGTGTAGTAAGATTCTTTTTTTATGTCTGTAAACATATCTGCAGGGGATGTTCAATTGTTTACATTTTTCTGGCAAACAACCTCAGGTGTTTGTGTGAATAATGGCTGGTCAAAGACAGAAGTGATTTTTCTATTCCAACACAAAACCTCTTAAAAAACATCCCATCCCTCTATAGTATTAAGACTTGTCTACATACCAGCTGTTTCAGCTTCGTTTTTTAAGTTGTCTAACTCACAGATTTCAACTGATATTTTGTCAATACTCAACACAGTTTGCGTAACCAAGGGCAGATTATGAGCAAATTGGCCCTTGGGCACAGACTTTGAAGTTATTTAACATCTCTTAGTAGTTGTTTTGTCTCTTTTTGTAGTAATTTTGAGTTTGTTTGGCCCGTTTTTCATAGTCGTTGTGAGTCTATTTTTGTCTTTTTGCAGTCGATTTGCTCCTCTTAGTATTTTTTTGTGTCTCTTTGTAGTTTCGGACGGAGACGGACTAAAGCATTGTTGGTTTTAGTCTTGTCATGGGATTTTTTGATAATAACTAAGACAAAGAATATTGCCAGACTTATTACATCCTTAGTGCTGCTTCTTGTGTATAAGTATTGATCCAATACAGTAAATACCAGTAGCACTTTTAAAAAACTAAATACAAGCATCAGTCCACTCCGTCAACAATGCCATGTTCAACTTCAGTCATATCTGTCTACCGGTATACGTTATATTAAGTTTTAATGTTAAAGGAGTAAGATACTTCCATCATCACTCTCACCTGTAAACTGAACTGAAGGAGAAAACACTGCTGATTTGAAATCCTCTTTATAAAAACATTCTGGCTGTGGAGGCAGCATGAGTAAACAGTTATGTCTACAACTTCCATACGTGTGAATAGCTGTTACATAAAGCCATGAGGGTGGGTCGCTTTTCCTAAAACCACAAACTAGAACAACACTTAAAGAAAAATGAGCCGCTGGAACCACAGCAAGTTAAACATTGGGCCGAGATAGGATCAAAATATTTTCTTTAGAGGAAAGAGCTGAGCTGGACTGTCAGGTTTAAAGGATATTCAAGACTGGATCAAGTTAATTATGTGGGCGAAGGTGTGGAGGGTTTTTCCGTGAGGACGAGTTGAAGGATGTTTCGATAAGTCTTTATTGACAGTGAGTCATGTCAAATGATAAAGGCACAATCTTATATGTTAGTCCGAGCAGAAAGAGATGAGTAGGGAACAAATCCTCTGACATCTTCAAGCACTCAGAGGGTAGAAAGGAACCAGATGTGAGTTGTTTAGATGTAAAGTAAATGACCTGAACCCTCCTGGTGCCTGTAAGTAGAAAAAGAAAACTTATTTGGACTTCAGCAGAATGGATCCCACAGAAAGTCCTAGAACCAAGCAGCGGTGAGCAGTTTAAAGGATTTTTGTTTTGTAATATTTTGTTGCATCTTACTGACTTCTCTGAACAACTTCTGAGTAACATTTAGCGAATCCCTGCAGGATTTATTGTCAGTTAAATGAAATACTTTAAGATTTCAGTTGAAGTTTTATTTCTTCCTGTTCTCAGAAATCGATGGTGGAGGAAGAGTAACACAAAGTGAAAGATGTAAAAAAATATTCAAATAAACAAAAATATAAGAAAATATGGAAAATTTTAGACATGCAATTCTAATGGACACTTACGTTAACATTCTGTTTCACAATGTACTTTATACAATTCAATAAAGTACTTCTCATTAAAATCACAAACACACGGTCATGGTTTATGGCACATGTTACAAAAAAATATTAATTTCAATTGTATTAATCCCTTAAAATGTTTTTATAATAGTGTAATTAAAAAATAACTTAAAGGTTGGTTTTAGAAGGAATACTTGAAGGGAATTTAATCTAATTCATTTTTCCTTTCATGCATTTTTGAGGAGAAACGCTAATGCTTACTGCGACCATTCATAGGAGCAAAATAATTTTTCTGAATCAGAGTTAGTGATCCGAAAAAGTGAATAACATACATACAAACTGACTCAACAAAAAACAAAAAGACCAAAGTCATTTGTCTGGAACAACTCTGTATTATGACTGGGCGAAAATAATTCAAGATATTGATATTGATATTGTAGTGTTAAACAATAGCATAAGTAGCACATTTAAATGAATGCTGATATTGTTAGGCTATATGAGTAAGTTTAGAATTATTCAAATTGCTGATTCTTACAGAATAAAGCCAACATACAATGAATTGTAATTGATATCGGGTTTTTTAAGAGAAAAGTGTTGAATGCGCCAAGTTCTCCTCAATCACTTAAGAACAAATCTATTCGTCTGAGTGTTTCTTGCATGAGGCCCTTTGTTTCATTTAAGCGCTGTAGTTGTATTTATCTCACAGCAGAGAAAGGATTGAAAATATGATTTTCTGACAACTTAAAGTAATCTTCCTCTTCTGTGAGCAGAAAGGCTAAGTTGATGTTTGGCCTGAAAGGGAAGAAGAAGAAGAAAGTCAACACAGACCTGGTCCTGGCAAACAAGGGAGCTGTGGGTGAGGCCTGGAAAACAAACACACACACACACACACACACACACACACACACACACACACACACACACACACACACACACACACACACACACACACACACACACACACACACACACACACACACACACACACACACAATCTTGGTTATATTAACAATGAACAATAGAGTAAATATTCCTGTCATATCACTGTGGCTTAAACTAACCCTTGTCAAACAGTCACATGTTTAGAATGGTGTAACAGCAATTATGGGTCATTTCGAAATTAATTCACCACGGGACGTAATTGTCCCTGAGTGCTAATAAACACCTGTCAAATGATTTTAAAGTCATGTTCTCCTGCGGTTCATAGACTTTTTTTTGGACCTTTTTAAAGAATAAATTTAAGAAAAAAACGGCAAAAAAGATATTGTTGAATAAAGCCAATTGTTTGCCAAGATAATTTGTTAAAATGCATAAAACAATCTCACCGACCTTTCCCACTAATAGGAAGCTCAGAGTACATGAAGTTAGACAGGAACTTGATTTTTCTTGGCTACAAAATAAAGTCTTTTTTTAGACCTGAGAAAAGTTAACTGGAAACAAAAGCTGTGTCCAAAGAAAACATATTTTTCCATATTGCAAGGCCTGTCTCCAACAAAATGATGTTCCCATACAACAAAAACAACACTCTCAGTTATGACCTCCTCTCTACTTGAACTCAAAACTTACTTGTGATACATCAAAAGCAATCGCAAACATCATCAAATTTTGTGTTTTGAACTGTTTCAAACTGCGACAGTAATCTGGGAGAAAATATACTTCCCTCGAAGCGTAAATGAGAGTGGGCTCAGTGGTTACGGTTAGGGTTAGTCTCAAGGAAATGACTGCAAGTCAATGTAATGTCCCCAAAAATGACCAAATGAAAAGTTTGTGTGTGTTTGATGTGTGTTTGTTTGATGTGTGTGTGCAGACAGTGAGGCGGAGGGGCCTTCTGAAGCATCTGCCCTGCTGGAGGGAGAAAACCCTGAGGACCAACCAGAAACCTCTGCAGTCAGAACCAGAATAATACCCAACAATAAAAGGTATGAAGTATTCACATTACATCACTTTAATAGACAGTATAGTGTGGGAGCAGATACTGGATTTATTTTGGAAGCTAAACTGATATGGTTATGTACGTCTTCCAAAGCTCTCTATGCATTAGTGCCTCTTGGTGCAATTGAATACAAGCAGTAAAAGTAAAATATAGTATCTACCAGCATATCAGGATTCATTTGATTTGCTAAAAATAGATACACTGTTGGATCACATTGAGACACTGACCTGCAGTGAAACTTCCACAGGGCCAAACTGAAGACATGCATCCAGAAGAGTGAAGCGAAACCCCAGAGCTTCCAGGTAACAGCATACAAGGACACACAGTTATGGACTATATTTGGGTTGTATTATTATTTCAAATGTAAGATTAAACTTAAGCAATTCTCAGTGGAGCTAGGTGGAGTAGAAACAGCTCATCATGAAAGAAAAATGTAGAAATGATAAGAGAAAACTTGAAAACAAGTGACCATTTTAATGCATGAAGACAAACAGAAATAAAGACAAAACAGCACACATTTATGATGCACACAGTTGATGAAAGACATTCAAATATGTCAAAATATGAAGAACAAATGCATGTATATGTAAAGCATAATTGGCCTAATTGGGTATCATTTCTGATAATATCCTTTTTATCTGTGCAGTGGTATGTAACTTGTTGTCTTGCCTCTAGATTGCCATTAACATCACGGAGGCCAGGCAGCTGGTGGGAGAAAACATCGACCCCAGTGTGGTGATTGAGATCGGTGATGAGAAGAAGCAGACTTCGGTTAAAGAAGGGACCAATGCTCCCTTTTACAATGAGGTCAGAATGAATCCTGAATAACCTGGTTACTTTAATTACTGGATTGACCCCAATTTATTAATATGTGTCCAATTGTCCCTCTTCTCTTCTTCTTCCCATCAGTATTTCGTGTTTGACTTCTTTGCCTATAAAGATGTCTTTTTTGACAAAGTCATCAAGCTGACGGTGAGTAACAAACCCGATAAGATAAGATACGTTTAGATGTAATGTTTGTGATTAGTTAGACAAAAGGAGTTTTTTTCTATTTGTAATGATCTGTAAGTGAAATACATATTGTTTCCATAAAATGTCTGAATGTGTCATCTACAGTCATATTTAAAAAAATGGGAAATTAAACTAAATGTTTTGTTTGCTTTCATGGTCTTGTAGTTTTGGGTTGCCAGGTTCAGTTTCAAGCTTTCGCTCTGTCTCTTCTGCGTATCTCACTCTTTCCAGGTGATGCACTCCAAGATGCTGAGGAGTTTCTCTATTGGGTCCTTTAAGCTGGATGTGTGGACAGTCTACAAACAGCCAGGTAGCTCCGCCTCTTTGTGACATGTCTCTCAGTTTACCGAGAGAAAAGGTTAACAACAAGCGCATTCAGTGCTTCCCATCCAGAGCTCAATCAATTGTCTTATTTCTCGCTCCCTCAGGTCATCAGTTCACCAATAAGTGGGCAATGCTGACAAATCCTGGTGACATTAGCACTGGGGTCAAAGGTTATGTCAAGTGTGACATCAGCGTCTCAGCAAAGGGGGACGCCATACAGCCTGGACCAAAAGCGAGTGATGCTGAGGAGCAGATAGACAAGTATGATATCTTTCTTTTTCTCCTAAATTGTATTTTGCAGTGTTCCTGCTTTGTTAGACTAGTTAGGTGTTCTTGAAAAGGTAACAGAAACAGAAACAATATGGGGGAATTATGTAATAGTAGCTGCAAGGTAGATTCTGACATACAACATCAATAGCATCTTTTGGAACAGTATGCTTTCACCACTCAGTTTAAAATGTCCCACTGTCATTTTAAGCTTCAATTTCTCCTTCTTTGAGAAAAACTTAAATTAATTAAATTAAATTAATGGAGCAATATGGCCAAATAATAGAAGATAAAACAACAGACAACAGCACAGAATGGAAACAAAAAAAAACGGTTCTCACAGTAAGGAAAAAAGGGATTGCCTGTTCGACCAATCTTCCTTTTAAAATCCAAATCATTGTCCTTGTTAAACCGATATGTTTGGATAAATTCAGCAGCATCATAAAACTCAGCTTGAGTCTGTCCCTTAATTTCATTGTTTTTCCTCAAACCATCTAAAAAAGGCAGCCATTTGAGACGTTAACCTCCTAAAGTTAAAGTGATTAGTAACGTTTTAAAATGTTTTTCAATTTAATTTAAATATAGAATAAAAACTAAACTGACGATTAAAGAGATTGAATTTTAAGCAAGTAAAGTTCAGTGCAACCAATTTTACCAAGTTTTACCATGAAATAATCAGGTTAAAAAAATGAATCCTTGTTGGTGGAACCAGTCTTAAAGTCATTAGCCTGGCTTTAGACTTGCTGTAATTAGTTTTCTCTCAAGTTTTTGCTGATCAACCCTGGTTGATAAAAAGTCTTCTTTTCCTCAGGAACCTGCTGATACCAGAAGGTTTTCCCTCCGAGCGTCCCTGGGCTCGTTTCTTTGTGAAGGTGTATCGAGCTGAAGGCCTTCCACGGAACAACTCCAGCATCATGGCCAACGTCACCAAGGCCTTCATAGGAGACAACACCGCCCTCATAGACCCATATGTGGTGGTGGGCTTCTTCAAGCAAGTGGTGGGTTACAGATAGACTTTTAACATTTAGACATTTAAATATATGCTCATTTAAAAACTAATCGGGAAGCTGATCTGAAGCTAACAGCAGCTTGATTTTCCTGTTTTCTGCCACATAAATCACGTTTAAACTAAACATGGTTAATGTTTACATAGATGTCAGTTATTGAAATTGTCTACAAACACATCAACACTGCTCCCAGTAGACCACACACACACCAACACTATCAATTCACTCTTGCAACATCAATGTTTACGGAACTGTGCAATATCAATATTTTCTATATGCAATAACGTGAATTAAACAGTTAGTTTTAACTTATTATATTTTGTTTGCATATAATATTTTGCCTTTTAGTGTTTATTTATTTATTATATATAATTACTCCTTTCAACCCTGAGAAAAGCACAGATCTCATGTCCACTACTTATTTCACAATAAAAGCCCTAAACATACACACTGTAACTGTTCACAAGAGAGAAACTCAAATTCACTCAGAACATTTTGCTAAAAGGAAACTCAATAAAAGCCTGTGCAACAACCTTAACACTGATAATCTGGTCGCTTTCGGTCTATTACATGATTGTTTTATTTTATCTAATCCTCTTAATTATATAGACCTAAAATGCATCACTACTGCATTGTCGTTAGGAAAGGGACTTATTTTTATGACACTTTGTCTTCTTCGTTTTTTTAAATATCAGCTCCAAAACCATCTATTTGCTATAGTTCCACTTTCAGGCACTCATATTTAGCTTTTATTTAAAGTTGTTTAATTGAAGCCTGCATCCCTTTGCCTCTCAGGGTCGAACATCCACTCAGAAGTCCACAGCAGAGCCGGCGTGGAATGAGCAGATCGTCTTCATAGAGATGTTTCCCCCTCTGTGTCAGAGAATGAAGATCCAGGTCTGAGCGTTATTATTATGTGGGAGGTGGACAGACTGACAATCGTCAGATTACACCGCAAATTGTCTCTTATATGTAATCGTACAGGAATATTACAGCATGCTGACTTTTCTCCGCCTCCACAGGTCTGGGATGAGGGGAGCATGAGCGACGTTGCCATAGGAACCCATTACTTTGACTTGAGGCGCATCTCCAATGAACAGGATGGTGACAGAGGTGAGGAGAGACAAAGGGGGGAGGAAGGGAGCAGAGATCAAGTCATATAGAAAGACGGAAGACTTTAGGGGAATGAGAAATATTTAGAGGGGAAATAAGAATCATTGCGGTAATCGTTGGTTTAAACATGATGTTGTTTGTCTCGCTCCATCTTATTCTTTTCTTTCTCCAGGGTTTTTGCCAACTTTTGGTCCTGCATGGATCAACCTGTACGGCTCTGTGAGGAACGGATCCATCGGTGATGACACAGTGGAGCTCAATGAGGGCATCGGAGAGGGCGTGTCCTACAGGTCAATGTTGAATACATTCAATTATGAGGGAAGAAAATGACTTATTTAACTAAATTATCTAAGAACTTACCAACAATACCACACCAACTCATTTCTTGCTGGGGTCAGGGGTCGCGTCTACATGGAGCTGGCGGTGGAGATCCTATCAGGAGGATCGGGCTCGGAGTCCAAACTCAGCAGAGTGGTGAAACCGTTGAAAGATGCCAAAGCGGGAAAAGGTGGAGGGAAGGATGGTAAGACTCCTGCAGGAGGAGGAGGAGCAGCAGCAGGAGGAGCAGCTGATGATGACAAAGGAAAAGCTGCAGAAGTCCTGCCGGTGGAATCTCCTCCTGTGGTGAGAAGGGTTTTTATTTATTATTATTATATTCCTTTATTGATCCCCATGGGGGAAATTCGGGTGTTGCAGCAGCTCAAATACATAGAAAGATAATAAATACACATATTATACAATAAAATAAAAATAAAAAACAAGAATAAAAATAACATACAGTATATCCACATGGGGTGGGGGCTGGTCAGCATAATTTGAGTAACATCCTAAATATTCACCAACATAGAAACCTGATGTAGTATTTTATGAATACTACATGGTTTTGTCACGACAATTGGTTATACATATGACAAGTTTGTGCCTTTTTTGGGGGAAATTTGTAAGTGACTCTAAATACTACAAGACCCATTTTTATTCAAAGAATCAATTCTTTTTCATAATTTCTTACTGTTTGCACTGATGATTCTGAAGAGTTTTGCATCCATAGACATGCTGCAGTTGGTTCAAGTTGAGTTGATTCTGCAATTAATGTTGCATCGTTTGTTTCTGATTGCAGTGACAATCAAAGTTTTGTTACTATGCAATACATGCTGAAAATAATATCACTAAATCCCTCCTCATTCTTTAATAACACTCATCATTCTCAGGTCAGGGATGTTCCTCATTATGACGCACAAAAAAAAAAATCTTCGACACTACAGGTAAATTAATAAATGTTTTCTTTTTCCAGATGAATGCCGACAACAACGAGAGCTTTCTGCTCTTCGGGGCGGTATTGGAAGCCACCATGATTGACAGGAAGATCGGAGACAAGCCAATCAGCTTTGAGTTCTCCATGGGTGAGTCACTAAATAAACTGCTCTCACCCTTTCACCTCCTTCTCTTTACTCTTGTTGCTTTTAATAGAAACACCTCGTGCACTGAAGTAAATATTATACATAACGCTGTCTTTTGAAGAAATGTTCAGTTTCATATGTCTGATACATTTTTTGAGTTGTCTGTTATTTTGCCCACTTTGCAATTATCACTGAAGCCAAGAATAAAAGCACAGTTGAGTGGGTTTAATTCCTAAAACAAGTAAAATGTAAATAGTATGGGCTAAAAATATGTTAAAAATGTAAGTACTAATTATGCAGAATAGCCAATTTCAGAATATAGTAAATTGTATGTTATTGGAGTAGATTTGATGGACTTATTAGAGTGTATTTCACCTAATTTTGCAGCTAGTAATTGTGAGGTTAATTGTAAATCTTACATATACATTTTATTTATACACATTTATTTTATACTGCTTGTGGTAGATTTTGAATTATTATTGATACAATGATATTCAAATATATTTCTTGATAACATTTTGTCTTGCTATCTGAATCTGTACAGTAGCTGTAGTTATTAAATAATTGGAGTGCAGGAAAAGTTAAGTACATGTACCTTAAAGTTGTACTTAAGTACAGTACTTGATTAAATGTACTTGTTGTTTTCCTCTACTACTGTGATGCATAAAGAAACCCTCCTCCTCTCTCTGGTTCCTCCCTCAGGTAACTGTGGTAACGTCTTGGAGCCTCCAGAGAAACCCTCCGTCCCCGTCCCCAGTCCTGCTGTCAGGAGGAGAAGAGCGCTGGAGGTCCCAGACAGCGGTGACATCACCGGCTCCTCCTCTTCTCTCAGCACCTCCCCGACCTCCCCGCTCCTACCCAGAGACCTTCAGGACATGCCCTTCACCTCCAAGTCCACCACGCCTCCGCAGAAACCGCTCATCGTGGAAGGAAACAAGTTGAGTCGCTTTAATGTTTTTTGGGATTCTTGATGTTCTGTTGAGCCTTGAAGGATGTTTGATGTTCTTCTCCTTGTGTGTAAATGATGTACATTGTCTCAGACACTGCTGAAGGAATCACCTCATTTTTTAATGCAATAATTGGCCTTTTAATTGGCCTTTGCTCGGATCTAAAATGATATACCACTGTAGAATTAGGCTGATCTGCATCTACATAAATAAAACCTCATCTGGACTCACCTCTGCAAAGGTGTATCTTTTGAAGCCAGGAAAATACCAAGTGCAAGCAGGTGAACTTCTGTATGATTTAGACTGCATTGCAACTTGTGCTCCAGAACACTTTGCATGGCCTTCAAGCTACTTATAGTCTATAAGTAACATTTTAGCAGAAAAGTGGCCACTGTGACTACAAAATTACATTCTTGACCATTCTTGTAAAACAGTTAACCCAAGATCCACTTACTCACTTAAATTTTTTCAGGCACTTTCCACCACATACTCAAACATGCATTTTCCTGAGCCTTTCGAGGTATAATTAGAATTTCTTGAAGTTTGTTTTTTAGTTGAGAAAGTGTTGTCTATATTGCTCATGAATTCAATAATTTATTTTTTAAGTGTTATTTTGTTATTTTGAGAGTTACAATTTCAATGTAAGTGTTTAAATTCAACTTAAGTTATACAGCATTTAATAATTCGAACTAGATGACTGATGCCTGAAATCAAATCTAAATATTGAATATTATTGATTCCACTAGTTATCGCGACTCTTTTGCATTTAGTTATTAGCAGTCAGAGAAGGGAACAGAAGGGGATTTGCTCCTTTTCCTCAATTTATAGCTAGATGGTCAGTGATGTGATCATGGTGCTTTTGAGTTCCTGTGATGAGGAGCGTTCTTTCTAACTTTACAACATATTGCTCTTTATTGTTTTCTCGCAGTTAATTTTTGTTGATAACCGTGTTTGCATGTATGTGTGTGCATTCAGGTACTACATGTATCTTCCCCTGGAGAAGCAGAAGCCGTGCATCAATGTGCTGAGTCACTGGGAGAACAGAACCTACCGACTCTACAACTCTAACATGCTGGACAATATAGCTGTGCTGTTTGTATGTACACACTCATACTTCATTTGTATGTTCAGGAATTTTTAACAGTACAGTGACCAACTAAAAAAAACTAATACTTATTGTCTTTTAGGAGGAGGGTGTCGCCAGTGCAGCTGAGCTCCACAAGAAGTCAGATCCAGGGGCGGAGCAAATGCTCAAAACCATCCTCAAAGAATTCTGTATGGACGCCAGGTAATTCAGACGATCTAATCAGAACTTAATAACACTGTTTGTGTCTCCTAACAATGGTGGGAATGTCTTAACATCATTGCTTTAGGGGAGACACTACAGGCAAAAACATTTATTTTCATGCACTGGTCAATGTCGAGATTTTGGTCTATTTTGCTTCCATAACATGTCTTCTTTGAGACTTGTGGAAAGAAAACATCCAGAATACACATTCAGGTGTTCATTTTACTACTTTGTTTATTTGCGCTTGTAGATTTCTCCTAAATTCACCAAAAGTTACCATCAGATAATGCCTAATTTCCATATTAACACATAATATTTCCATGAACTAATACAAAATATAATTGATGTAAGTAATCAACAGGTGAAGTTTCATGGTGATATGTTTTTAGTTAATTTTGTTACCCTATTTACCTGAAGTGTCTTCAAATGTATGTAATTCAGCAATACATTTTGATTAAATCCTGATCGGGAAATCTCCACTTCAGTAGCACTTACATTCACCAAACTTTACAGTTCCATTCCGCTCTATATTCTGAAGGTTTTTACACAGGGTTTTGTTCATAAATCATTGATAGCCTGATTTATACAACATTTATTTTGTTACTAAAAACAGTTGATATATGGAGTGATACAAAGAGATATTCAAAATACTCTCTGTAGAAACCTTTGACTTAATGTCAGCAAATGCAAATTAGCACATATTTCATAAGATAATGCATCATTTGCATGTTTAAACGTAACATTTTAAGAAACTTAAATTGCCTAAATGAGATTTTTCAACTGGTGAAGTTTCATATAAGTTACATTTTATTACCCTATTCACCTGAAGTGTCTCCCCTTAAACACTGAAAAGGACTGATAGCCAAACTGTTCTCCGTGTCTGCAGGAGTTTCATAGCAGCAGCGGAGGCCAAGCTGAAGGCAGAGATAAAGTCGAGCTACCTGACACAGCTGGACAGGAAACGCCTCACCATGTGTAAACAGGAATTGGTGGGAAAATATGCTGAAACACACACAAACTCATAATTCTTCCCCGATACTTCTTTGCCATGAGGCCTTAGGCGAAGACCTGTCAAGTTAATTTATTCCTAGTTTTACAGTTCAGTGGATTTATGACTTTGTTATTAATTAGGACTGCCAATGTTTTTTAGTGCCAAATGTGAGACCTTTACAAAAAGAAATCTTTATGAAAGACAACAGTTCACTTAAAATGTGTTTTGTGTGTGTTTGTGTGTGTGTTGCAGGAGAGTATGATAGGAGAGGCCCAGTCGGTGGTAGAGAGGAAGAGAAAAGCTGGTGGTGTGAAAGAGATGCTGCAGCACGCAACAAAACTCACTCAGAAACTACGCTTCCTTGTGGAGGAGGTACGGGACTCAATGTGTGTGTGTGTGTGTGTGTGTGTGTGTGTGTGTGTGTGTGTGTGTGTGTGTGTGTGTGTGTGTGTGTGTGTGTGTGTGTGTGTGTGTGTGTGTGTGTGTGTGTGTGTGTGTGTGTTTTATGCATTAGGGCGGCTGTGGCTTCCTTGTGGATGGAGAGTCTGATGGTGGACTCATGGTAGCTGTGTGTGTGAATGGGTGAATGATATGTAATACACTACTGTGTGTGATGTCTGCTAAATGACTGTGTGTGTGTTTGATTCAAGTACATCCTAATAATTTGTGTGTAAAACATCCCTGTTTTTACTTATTCACCTTGTACATCCAACCTTTTCTGACACACACATGTGCACGCCTTCATCCTCTGCTGCAGCCCCAGCACATGGTGCCCGACGTGTTCGTGTGGTTACTAAGCAACAACAAGCGAGTTGCATACGCTCGGCTCCGTGCCAGAGACCTGCTGTACTCCAGCAGCAAGGAGGCCCGAGGAATCCACTGTGGCAAGATAATAACACTGTTCCTAAAGGTAAACACACACACCCATGACCTAACATTTTAATGTAGAATGAGTACAATTTTCCTAAAAAACTTAAATAACTTAAATAATCCTTCTCAATCATCACTTCCAGTTCTGGTGTCGTTGAGCCGGGGCCAATTTTGAATGTTGTGTTAAAGGGGACATAACATTAAAAAACTATTTTTCTTTGCTTGTGCACATACATTTGGGTATCCTCAACCTGTTAAATAAAACAAATCTGTCAGTATTTTTTGTTGTCTGACTAGATCCAAAAACATGTGATTCAACGAGCCAATCAGAGCAGACTGTACTTAAAGAGACAGGCACTAAAACAGAGCGTTTCAGACAGAGGGTGAATACAGGTATATTCAGAAAGACATTATGAGAAAAATAAGTGTCTTTTGAACATTGAAGTATTTAAACACCTTTTAGTAGAAATGTTAAAATACAAGAATGAACCTAAAAATTATTATAAAATGTCCCCTTTAATAGCAACCGACAAGCCCTACTCATTCTCCCTTTAAGTATTTCTTAATGTAGGAACACTGGCAGAGATAAACAGTTTGTATGTGTTTGAATGTGTGCAGCCTCCAGGGAAGCGTACTGCAGAATTGTCAGTCCAGGCGAAGGTGGATGTGTATCTGTGGTATGGAACCTGTTTGGACTCCGCCCACATGCTGGACGACCTACCTGCGGGGTTAAGTTCGGCCACAGGGGGCGCTGACGCCAGCTGCCCTCCAGCAAGTCTGCTCTGTGCGGGTAAAATATTTCATATCATGTATTTTCTTTTTGTATTCGTTATAGTATTGTGATTTTTATTTTTTTTTATATAGGTGGACACTTTAAATAAGCCCAGTGGGCTTTCTGCATCTTCCTGCACTGTAATATCATTTATCAATGTTATGTTTATTATATTTTTCAATTGTGCAAATAAACTAAACTAAACTAAACTAAACTAAACTAAACTAAACTAAAGAGACAGACAGACCATTACAATCCCTCCATGTTTCTGCCTATTTTTGGCATTTTGTCTTTGACCTTCACACATTGCAAACTGGCAACACAATGTCAACAAAATTATTAATACCTGCTACCAATTCTGTCTCTAGTATTTGCTTCTTGCATTTAAATCATACAATAACTATGGTAAGAGGAAAAATACGTGTTTGATATGTGTGTAATGTGATGCATTAAAGTCACCCTAAACTACATAATATGTTGCATGTTGGTCTGCGTCTCCAGAGCAGCATAAGTTCCAGCTGAGGTGCCACATGTATCAGGCTCGTGGTCTCATCGCTGCCGACAGCTCCGGCCTGTCGGACCCTTTTGCCCGAGTCACCTTTCTGTCACACAGCCAAACCACCAATGTAAGTGTTTGTTTGTGTTCCTCGAACGTCAGTAACGTTTCTATGGGATGCTGATGATTGTCGATGTGGTCAAACTGCAGCTTGTGCCTATAGTTTTACAAGATATTCTTCAATTCATGGAGACAAACAAAGAAAGGCCTCTGGAAATGTAGTGAGGAATGTTGACGCAGCTTATGGAGAAAGGTCAGAATGTAACCTGAGTGTTGATTTGTTAAATGGCACAAAAGAGTACTATAAGGATCATAATTAGTTAATAGTAGGACTTAATAGTTAGTTTATGGTCTTGTTAAAAGTTATTGTTTGATAAATGCTTTTAATTGCATCTTACAGCGAGTATGTTTATGTCTCCTGAGCTGGCACTGTCCAGGTCTTATTTGTGTCTTTTGTGTGTGTGTGTGTGTGTGTGTGTGTGTGTGTGTGTGTGTGTGTGTGTTGCTGTCAGGTGATCAGTCAGACTCTCAGTCCGACATGGAATCAGTGTTTGCTGATGAGCTGCCTTCTGATGAGTGGAGATCTGCAGCACATCCAGGAGGAACCGCCGCGCATTCTCATCGAGGTGTACGACGACGACGCTCTGGTAAAGCTACGTAGATGGATTTATTGATGAATGAATCCAGTAATGGTTTAATGTCTTAGATATTTTGTAGCTTGATAGACCTTGTGACCTCTTCTCTCTGGTTTACCGGCTGCAGGGTAAGGCGGAGTATCTGGGTGCCACAGTGGCGGTGCCCGAGGTCCGTTTGACCTCTGACCCCTACACTCCTCCAACCCTCAAGTACAGCCCGCTGCACTGCGGCAGCCAGCCGGGAGGAGACCTGCTGGCTGCGTTTGAACTGCTGCAGGTCAGTAGACGACCGTTTGGTTTTCCTCACGATGAGGCGGTGTGAAACCGGAATGAAGAATGTAGAATGACAAACACGTATCATTGTGATGAATGTGTAGATCCATGGAGAGTCTGGAGAGCAGAGTCTGCCGGCGTTGGAGAAACAGGAAGGAGGCATCTACACGGTTCCTGCCAACATCAGACCGGTTCTCAGCACCTACAGGCTGGAGGTATGGCTTCCTGTGTTTGTGTGTGTGTGTGTGTGTGTGTGTGTGTGTGTGTGTGTGTGTGTGTGTGTGTGTGTGTGTGTGTGTGTGTGTGTGTGTGTGTGTGTGTTAAAAACGATTTATTTGTGACCCAAAGTTTTTTTTCTGGAATAAAGTTTTGTTTCATCTGTTCCATAAAAAACACAAGTGCCTGTTTTTTTTTTTTCTCTTGAGAAGCTTTCATGCAGCAGTTATTAAAATAGAAATGGTTGTTTTATTTTTTGTATTATTTCTTTCAACATAGCAATTAAATTACACTTTTTGCCTTATAATCCAACCCAGGCACATTGCTATAATAAACCTCTGTGTGTGTGTGTGTGTGTGTGTGTGTGTGTGTGTGTGTGTGTGTGTGTGTGTGTGTGTGTGTGTGTGTGTGTGTGTGTGTGTGTGTGTGTGTTTTGTCCACCAGGTGTTATTTTGGGGTCTGAGGGAGCTGAAGAAGGTTCAGCTGCTGTCTGTTGATCGCCCACAGTACACACACACACACACACACAAACACATATAAACACACACACACACACACACACACACACACACACACACACACACACACACACATTTGTTTGACCAACAAAACACAGGTATCATCACACACAAGACTGTATGCTTACGGAGTTGTATTCCTATATCATTCCATAACAGTCCGAGATAAAATCCTGTATACTGTCCCATTATGATCCTCATTAAAATCCCCAAATATCACAAATACAGATTGTATAAATGCATAATCACTTTCTGTCCTTATACCCTTGGTTTTTATTCATATTCAGAACAAAGTGGAAGAAACCTCAGCAAGGATCCTTAATGGGAAACAGGATCCTAACATCCAGTTAAATTACTCATTAATCACTCCCCTCTCTCTTTCTCTAGGTCTTCATCGAGTGTGCAGGTAAAACATTGCGTTCCTCCGTCATTCAGAAGTACAAGTCCAACCCAAACTTCACCACGCTGGTGGATGCCATAGAGCTGGTAAGACCAATACAGCATTAATAGACCTTATTGATCACCTTGTGTCTGAATGAGAGCAAATTCCTGCAGGTTTTATAAATCTTATGCAAAGCTGATAGAGAGCATATTAATGCCCATGGTTTGGAATTAAATGTTCAATAAACACATGTCACAATGTATTTGCTCATGTAGTGGACTATATAACAATCCCTGGATGGAGTCTGACTGAATCAACACATTTATTGGATAATTAATGGAATTTTGAATCTTCTCTGCCGTCCTTTAGGAGTTACCAGAGAACGAACACCTCCACCCTCCTCTCAGCATCACCGTTGTGGACTGGCGGGCGTTTGGTCGCAGCACGTTGGTTGGAAACCACATCATCAACAACCTGAAGGCCTTCAAATACACTCCACCTCCGGCCCTGCCTGCTCCCATACAGACACACGAACCACCCAAAGTCACAGAGACGCCCGGACCTTCACTGCCACCAGAGCCACAAAGCACTGAGGGTAATACATGTGTGTGTCTGTGTGTGTGTGCTTTGCTATTATTAGTATGGCCAACAATTACTATCACATTTTCCTCCTGTTTCCACTTGTCCGCTGTCTATTGTTATGATTTGAAAGCAGACAAAAAGCTGCAGTAACATACAGTGATTTTACGGCCAGATTCAAAGCCATCTTTTCATATTTTTACATAAAATAAAATAAATTCAAAAACTCTTTTCAAACATACGATACAGTATACTTTCTCGTCCTTCATAGGAAAATTATCTTAGACTCAAATGCTGCATGCATGATAGTCATAATAAAAAAGAAACAGAGAAACAAAGGAACATGTATTAAAACACATCACAACCACACATTACACATTTTACACATATTAAATAAACACCAGTAAGAACAAGCAACATATTGCACACTTGAAGGAGATGTTCTTAGACACTAATATACCAGGTACTCAGAGCAAATAAACAATATAAGTATAAAGTAGTCCCTTCACTAGATATTTTTTTTTTGTCAGTATGCCTAAAATGATAATGATGATAATAGAGTGCTGCAGGAATGAGTCTTAAAACCCAGAACGAGTCAGCGTTATTGCACTTATTGCACACTGTGTGGCTTGATGTCAACGTGTTTTTGGTTAGAAGTCAGAATAAGGTCTGTGGTTAACACAAGCTCAAGAGATTTTAACGTTTTGTACTATGACATAGCAAAATGTCATTAAAAACCCCTCACGAATTTTGAAGCTTTTATGTTGCTGACAAATATCTAAAAGAGACCACAAAACTTCATCACGCCAACCAGTCATCATTGTGTTGACTCGTGCTCATGCTATCTCGATGCAGTTTGTTTATAGACTAACTTTTTAAGTTCTGCTGAATGCATTCATGCCCCAAAAGCCATTAAAGTGGGGTTCACATGTGAATATTATCTTGCTGAATAGTATCATAAACGTTTGTTTGCCACAGATCTTATTTTCATAATGCCATATTCCTAAATCCAATAGAAAAATTCTAATATTACTTTTTCGATAACTTCTGTGTTGGCCTTCAAAAACACGTCATCCCTGCAGAACTCAGTTAATAATCCTCCTATCCAGTGGCCCCACTGATCTTGTCTCACAGGAAGATCGATCTTTGTCTTTCGTCCAATAGGACTGTACCAATCCGCTGGAGACACCAGTTTGTCTGCAACACTAACAAATCAAGATTTCCTCATCACCGTGGAGGATGAAGCCCCGCCTCCACCTCCAGCCCCACCCACACCAAAGGAAGAACCCAGGAAGAAAAGGGTGAAAGCTGCTGCATTTATAACTAAATAAATAATTAGGTTCCTATGGATCCCATATATCAGTGTCTAACTATTCTTTGCACGTGCATGTATTTCTTAAATCCAGGACAGCCAGGCAAAGAGCACTCGTGGTCGTTCCACCAAGCGGAAGAAGAGGACCATCGCTGACGAATCAGCAGAGTGTGTCATCGACTGGTGGTCCAAATATTATGCATCTGTGGAGAAACAGGTAGATCTGATTCTTTGAGTCTTTTCTTCAAAAGATCTGAAACATATTTAAATTTGTTTTAACTTGAACCTGTTTTTTTCCAGGCCAAACAGGACGGCTCTCCATTCCCCGAGGTCTTTGATAAAGGTAAGAACTCCACTCATGTGACATTACATATGTTCTCTGAAAAAGTCATCTGCAATGATATTTAAAAACAAAGGTAATTTCTCTTTCATTTTGTCTCAACTGACCTTTTGTCCTGAATGCAAAAATGTGTTCTTGCTGGCCTGAGTTGCTTGAAAATCTCTCTTTGATCACTCATTAAAGAATCTGTTGTCATTGACTTGCAGTTATGGTTATTATGTTGAAGTCTTTGCGAACAGAAAATAATGATCTGATCAGGGAGTACAGTTTGCAACTATTTGATGCTTCAGCAATTGTCTGATTCCAGAAACATTACATTTAGTAAATGTCGAAATCTTGATAATAGCTGTATTAAAAGTCAGTATAGTGGATTAATGTCACAAAATAGGAATGAATTACCATAAAAAAGAGTCGGCGAAGAAAAATAAATTTGCTGTATTTGTATTATTCAGGTATTTTAGCGTGAATGGACATCTTGCAGAAACACATGTTACTTTTACTACAGATACTATCAATTTAAGTCTGATATAAATATGTGAGTAAAATGGTCTCAGGAAGGGTTATCCCATTATTTTCCCCACACACACGCACATTGTTGTGCATTGCAGCTTCGCCGTACCAGGGCTTGCTCAGCGATGGAATAGACTCCTTAGGTAAGGAACAAAGATGCTTAAAATGCAGCTAAAACAGTTGTGTCATTAAAGTTAGAGTGTGGGACTTTCACCTTTAAATAAACATCCGTTACATTCAATTATCAATAATAGAATTACTCTCACTGCCAGCAGGAGGAGACAAAAGTTACACTCTAGCTTTAAGGGACATAAAGCACGTTCAAGCCATTTCTACCCTTTGTTAAAGGAAATCTTTTGCTTGGTAACCTGTTTACTGAAAACTGGAAGCTGTGGTGACGGACTGCATCTTAATGGTTTTTGTGGTACTACCATGTAGATCATTTAGGATGCCTTGCAGCTACCACTGTTACCCTCCTGTGGTGGAGGCCACCTTATGATGGGGGATCAGTGTGGTTTTCTTTAATGTTCTGGTGGGCAGCATGTGAAATGTTTCTGGCAAATCCTCCGGTAAGGACAGAGAGATTTAAGTGGTAACAATTGACACATAACAGGGAAATCTTTCATTTTGTGTGTTTCTTCTGGTGGAGATGAGGGCGACTGGGTTTAAATGACAGACGTCACTCGTAGGTTTCTAAATGGCAGTTTGCAGCATGGCGTTTCTGGTGTGTTCCCCACTATTAAGCGCTTTGACAACACAATGCAAAAAAATAAATGTTTTTGCTTTCTCTTTACATCTATGCCACAGTGCTTTGTGTCAGTGTTGACCACTGAAAACATCTCTTGATTTTGTTCCATCAGTCAGCAGCGTCTCGGATGGAGACAAGAAGAAGAAACAGAAAGGAAAAGGAACCCTGGAAGCAAACCTCGGTCCGGCTGCTAAATTAGCCACACTCAAGGTACTCTGTGCACAAACACTGCAGGTTCAGTAAGACCACAGCAAGACTCTCTCTGAAAGAGCGCTCCAAGAATCAAAGAGTCAATCATGTTGTTGTTGAGTGAAGTATGGGATTCTCAAATGAGCATTAATTGATGATCTCTGTGCAGCTGTACAACAAGGAGCTGGAGGCAGAGTTTGGCCCTTTTGACGATTGGGTGAACACGTATGAGCTTTTCAGAGGGAAAGCCAACGAGGAAGAGGGGGCGACGGAGGAGAGATTCGTTGGCAAATTTAAGGTGAGACGTTAAAGGTTGAATGTCCTCTATGGGAACCACTGACATATCATCGCTATTGATCTAATCCACTGTGTGCGTTATCTTCTCTGCAGGGCCGGTTCTGCCTGTATAAACTGAATGAGAACAACGAAGAGGACTGGGACGAAGACACTGACATCGGGGACTTCAGAGTCAACAGAGGAATCCCTCCCAATGGACTGCTCCAAGTCCTCATAAGGGTTTACATCGTCTCTGTGCGTCCTCATTTCTAATGTTCTTTAGACGTTAAAAGTGTTTACTATGAATGTTCTTGCACAGCTGTTGAGGGCATCTCAGCATAAATGTACCTAATATGCAGTCTGAAGAATTAAGTCTGTTAATGTTACGGAAACCATGAAATCCCATACATACGGTTCAAATACAGAACCCTAAACTATATCAACATGTTAAAGTTCTCTCCTCCCCCTCCAGGCGTCTAACCTGCACCCGGCCGATCCAGACGGTAAGGCGGACCCTTACATTGTTCTCCGACTTGGCAAGGACGAAATCAAAGACCGAGACAACTACATCCCCAAACAGCTGAACCCTGTGTTTGGAAGGTGCTTGACCAGCTGACTATTTCTGTGTTTTAATTCCGAGCCCCGGTAGTTTCATGTTTTAAGCCTGACAAAGAGCTTCTCCTTTTTAAATCCTGATTCCAGATCTTTCGAGATGCAGGCTTCATTTCCCAAGGAGTCTCTGCTGTCGGTGGTGATCTACGACCACGACTTGGTTGGAGGTGACGACCTGATAGGAGAGACTCGCATTGACCTGGAGAACCGGTTCTACAGCCGACACAGAGCCACCTGTGGACTCCCTACGGAGTACAGCATGTGAGTCTGGGCTTCCTGCTGCTGCCTCTTTATTTATGGTTGAAAGACAAACTTAGAACAGCTATCGCTTTGCAGCAAATTTAACGGAGACCACTTCGTCATCTCTTGATGAAGTTGGAGAAAGGCTGAGGAGCAAGTCCATTTAAACACAAGCTTTACATAATGAAAATGAATCAAGTTTGCAAAACTAAGACTCTTTTCAGCTATTGATTGTAAAGAAACTATGGGTTTAACTACAGACTGGTTGGGCTGGGAACCAGGCAGCTAAACCACATTAGACCTCCACCCAAGGCAGAAAAAAGCAACAACATGTTTTGTTCGTAACTTTAATATGTCTAGTTTTTTAATGGATGGTTGGATACAAATATTTTACTATAAATTTATAATTTTTTTGGTATATGTTTGGATCCAAACCGAAAATTGTGAAAATGTAGGCTTCTCCAAAAGGGAAAACATCTGTCTCATCACATGAATCTCTAGAAATAATGATCACAGTGTCACCAGATTTAGACTGGATGTTCACAGACAGTAACTGAATACATTAAAGCAACTATTTCATCAAAACCTTCGGCCATCTATGAAATGCATTTACTTAATTTCATATGAATTACAGGCGGAAATTATTCAGGAAATAAAAAATCCAAAAAGTCTGTATATGTATGTCCGTCATTATTAAGATAAGGAGACCAGTTTCCAAAAAGTACTTTATATGTCCTGAAGTCTGCCATCTTATCGTATAAGTAATAATAGGACAGATGTGAAAATATAATTTAATTTAGAAACAGCTAGGCACCGTCAGATGTCGATCATGGTTAGCCTTAATCCTTTTCTACAAATCTTTTAGCATGACTTTTACAGATTAACTGAGAATCTAAAATGATCCCTAAATACTTATGTTACTTGTTCAATAAGGAGTTTGCCTTAATTCTAACATTCAAGGATGCTGTTGCAGGTTACTTACAACGTTTGTGATCCAGAGTTATGTTTTCCACTTGGTTCATTTAGGTTGAATACTCATCCTGCTGGTTGGAGTAACTCTTAATTAATACCCAGTTCATCTCTCTGCTCTTATTTGGTTCATTTTCATCTGATCAAACACGTTAAAGGAGGACAAACTTAAAACGTTGTCATTTCCATGATACTAAAACAGGTTACTGTGCCTCCTCTGCTGTTCCCTGTTTGTCTGGTAGTGACGGGTATAATGCCTGGAGAGACTGTCTGAAGCCGTCAGAGCTGCTGTCTAAACTGTGCAGAGACAACGGTCTGGACGAACCTCAGTTCAGACCAGGACGCATCACTGTGGCTGACAAAGTTTTCATTGGAAAGACGTGCTTTATGCACGAAGGTAAAGACGAGACAGACTGCTTATTGCTCTTGGTCTTGCTCCATTTAGCATTGATAAGCACCATATAAACATTTAATACATGCTTTATAACACACCATAAACGATGCAGACAAATGCACTGTTATTCTGAATAGTCATCTTTGTAGTTCAATGTCAGAGCCATTCTGTTTTAATGTTTCAAGCATAGAGCTGTCCTTCCGTTCTCAACTTTTTTATTGTCGTACCATTATATTATTTTTAGTTCATTTTAATAACATAATATACTATGACTTTTTATGACATAATATACTATGACTTTTTTCATGATTTCTTAATAAATACTATACTGACTTTATCATGAATTTTTACGACATACTATATTATGACTTATACATTACTTTTTATGACTTACTATACTTTGACTTTTTAAATCTTTTATGACATACTAAACTGTGACTTTTATTTTTACTTTTTATGACATACTATACTATGACTTTTTTATGACATACTATACTATGACCTTTTTCATGACCTTTTTATGACATACTATGCTATGAATTTTTATGACATACTATACTATGACTTTTTATGACTTATAATTCTATGACTTTTTACGACATAGTGTACTATGACTTTTTTCATAACCATTTTATGACATACTATACTATGACTTTTTTATAACATACTTTTGCTTTATTTACCGGTTGTCCGTCCCATTATTTTTAAGGCTTTATCTCAGGAACACCTGGAGTGACATCATTTTGCACAAACGTTCACTTGGACGCAATGATGAACTGACTAGTTTTTAATGGTCAAGATTACTGTTACCTCACAAAACACTTTTGTGGCCATAACTCAAGAAGTCTTGTGCTAATTCTGGAAATTTCACCGAAAATGTCTAAAGGGATAAAATGATGAATGGATGACTTTTTGGAGAGACATGGACGTTAAAAGCAACTGGTCGTCGGAGGCCTACTACCATGAGGTAGACCTACTTGATGATAATCTTGTGTTTTGTAACATGTCCCAGATGAGCCGTTGGAGTCCTATGAGCACTTGTCCCTGAGGATCCTGCATCGTTGGTCGGAGATCCCAGTTGTGGGATGCAAAATGGTACCAGAACACATTGAGACCAGAACTCTGTTCCACAAGGCTCGGCCTGGCATGGACCAGGTAATTTTCCACACTATACACTAATTATTTTTTTACAAAACTTTTCTTCAGACACTAGAAAATAATTTTGCCTTTGATTGTCTTCAATATTTCTATCTGTTCCATCAGCCTCAATCTTTCAAATTAAAAGCTTAATTTAAAAAAAATGAATCTGATACAAAAAATAAAAAAAGGAGATGAACAATATAGATTTAAAAAATGGTAGATTGACTTCAAACTCACTAATAAAATATTCTGCTTTTATTCTGAAAAACCGAGGCAAATACAATAATTCTAATAGTAGCAGAGCACAATTAGAGACAGAGAATGCTAATATTTTTATAGTTGTTCAGTAGCAACATTTCTCTTTGCAGAAGCTTCTTTTCAGCACCAACTCAAGACAGGAAACAGTTTTTGATTCTTCTCTTGTGTTTGTCTGTGAAGGGTCAGGTCCAGATGTGGATAGACATGTTCCCCATGGACTTACCTCACCCGGGACCTTCAGTGGACATTTCACCTCGTAAACCAAAAGGGTGATTGCTGTTTTCTCAGTACCTGGGGGTTAATCTTTTAAGCCTTCATTCAACAATATTTGTTTTTGAAAAAAGTGCGTCTAACACTCCAATGTGTGTTTATTCAGGTACGAGCTGCGTATCATCATCTGGAACACAGAGGATGTGATTCTGGAGGACAGCAGCTTCCTGACCGGTCAGCAGTCCAGTGATATCTACATCAAGGGGTATCTACAAGATCTATCTCTATCTGTTCCAAATGGAGATGTTTGGCAGACTCATAACTTGCTTTTAATTTGCCGATTCTAACTATTACATATTACCTTTTGCAAAAATAAGTTGTTGGCCTACTACTTTTCCCTTCGTTTTGATGTCGTTAAAAATCTCTATGTAAACACTGCCACTGTTGATCTTTCTCTGTAGCTGGTTGAAAGGTTTGGAGGATGACAAACAGGAGACGGACGTCCACTACAACTCTCTGACTGGAGAGGGAAACTTCAACTGGCGCTTTGTGTTCCCCTTCAGCTACCTGCCTGCTGAGAAGGTACCTGAACGCTGCTGAAATAAGTAAGACCTGCAAAACGATATCACATTTCCTATCTTTTCTTCTCTCTCTCTAACAGGTAATAGTGGTGAGGAAGAAAGAGCATATTTTCTCTCTGGATAAATCAGAGCAGAAGCTTCCTGCTATCCTCAGCCTGCAGGTCTGGGACTTCGAGACGCTCTCCTCTGACGACTTCCTCGGTAGGTGTGACTGCTTCTAAATGCGTTATCTGTGTTTCTATATTTGTATGTTTGACTAATACAGGTGTGTTTGTGTGTGTTGCGTAGGCACGGTGGAGTTGGACCTCCACTGTTTCCCCCGAGGGGCAAAAACGGCAAAGTCGTGCAAGATGGACATGATGACGGACGGGACGGAGAGGATCTCCATCTTCCAGCAGAAGCGAGCGAGAGGCTGGTGGCCCTTCATCAAGTCTGGAGAGCTGACGGTACGTACACCACACACTGTACAAACTAATTAGTTGAGACTTTTGATTGATAGGTGTGGGTGCTCTCTGTCTCTATCAGGGGAAAGTGGAGGCGGAGTTTCATCTTGTGATAGCTGAGGAGGCCGAGAAAAATCCTGTCGGCAAAGCCCGCAAGGAGCCGGAGCCGCTGCCAAAGCCAAAGTAAGAGTCTGGCATTACTCTCTCTGAACCAAATCAAGTCTGGTGTGTGAGTTCTCTTTTTATGGTGTGATCTTCAGAGGTAGGAGCTCATTAGATAAGATAATCCTTTATTAGTCCAATAGCGAAGAAAACAAGTACAAAAAACGAAAAATACAATATATATTTAGTTTGAAAGGTTTGATATACTGTATATTATGGCACATATGAGGTAGGAAATAGAAAGTCTTTCTATTGCACAGAGTATTTATATTGCTCATACAGACATTGATATTGATACTGATATTGCACATGAATGAATAAGTAATTTGCAGGGGTTTTATAAGGTTTGTGCTGTCTTTTGGGAGCAATCACGAGGCACAGTGTGGGCAAATGTGACTAAAAAGATGTTTAAAACCAGAAATAAACACTTCTGAAAATATGAATGCTGCTAAATGTACTCCTGAATAAAAGGACATAATTTCTCGCTTCTCTCACAGTCGTCCGGACACCTCCTTCTCGTGGTTCGTCAATCCATTCAAGTGTTTCTTCCACTTGGTGTGGCGGAACTACAAGAAGTACATCATCATCGCCCTGGTTGTCTTCATCACAATGCTGTTCCTCGCTCTGCTGTTCTACACGCTGCCGGGAGCAATTTCTCAGAGGATCGTCAGCGGATAACGCACAATCACAGAGAATCACACTGTAGTTCTGAACATCTACTCAAAGTCATGGATTGGATGGACTTTTAGATGATGCAATTTCCCCTCAATATGAACAGGAGGGATGAAGATAACTTATTTTGAAGGTTTCTACATATATATACACTTTAAAATAATGTTTATGTTTATAGGAGAATTAGTTTATTAAGTATAAGATTCTGAATGTTAAGGTGTTTTTATTTGAATGCATGAGTTTACAGTTGGTCTCCTGATCCGTATCAGGTGCTCTCTTTTTGTGTGTAGGGATAAGGTGTTTGTCAGTTTAAACGTGATGAAGATCCACCATGAAATGAAACATTGTCATGTATGCTCAATAAATAAGCGATATAAAAGTTTTAGCATGCAAGACTTTTTGGATTTCCTATAACTCTAGAGGGAACTAATTGTGATGTGCACTCTGTTCATCCAAAGCTATTATGAGACTCCATGACTTTTTTCGACATATTATTGTATGACTTTTTTTGACATACTATACTATGACTTTTAAAAAACTTTTTCGACATACAATACTATGACTGTTGTCAACGTACTATAATATGACTTTCTTTTTGACTTTTTTCGACATACTATAGTGACTTTTTTTCGACATACTATAGTGTGACTTTTTTTCGACATACTATAGTGTGACTATGGTGACTTCGGGAGCAACTTGGGGTTATAGTGTCTTTTTTGCCCAAGGACACATCGACTGACATACTATAGTGTGACTTTTTTTTTTCCACATACTATAGTGTGACTATAGTTTTTTCTATAGTGTGACATACTTCCACATACTATAGTGTGACTATAGTATAACTTTTTTTTTTTTCGACATACTATAGGTGACGACATACTTTTTTCCACATACTATAGTGTGACTTTTTTTCGACATACTATAGTGTGACTTTTTTCGACATACTATAGTGTGACTATAGTGTGACTTTTTTTTTTTCGACATACTATAGTATGACTTTTTTTTTTCTATACTATAGTGACGACATACTATAGTGTGACTTTTTTCGACATACTATAGTATGACTTTTTTCGACATACTATAGTGTGACTTTTTTTCGACATACTATAGTGTGACATACTGATAGTGTGACATACTATTTTTTCGACATACTATAGTATGACTTTTTGTGACTATTTTTCGACATACTATAGTGTGACTATTTTTTTCGACATACTATAGTGATGACTTTTTTTCGACATACTATAGTATGACTTTTTTTCCACATACTATAGTGTGACTTTTTTCGACATACTATAGTGTGACTTTTTTCGACATACTAGTGTGACTTTTTTTCGACATACTATAGTGTGACTTTTTTCCACATACTATAGTATGACTTTTTTCGACATACTAGTAGTATTCCACATACTATAGTATTTTTTCCACATACTATAGTGTGACTTTTTTTCGACATACTATAGTATGACTTTTTTCGACATACTATAGTGTGACTTTTTTTCGACATACTATAGTGTGACTTTTTTCGACATACTATAGTGTGACATTTTTTTCGACATACTATAGTGTGACTTTTTTTTTTTTTCCGACATTATAGTGTGACGACATACTATAGTGTGACTTTTTTCGACATACTATAGTGTGACTTTTTTCGACATACTATAGTGTGACTTTTTTTCGACATACTATAGTGTGACTTTTTTTTACTATCATGACTTTTTTTTTTTCCTATAGTGTGACTTTTTTCCGACATACTATAGTGTGACTTTTTTCCACAGGATGAGGACCGTCGATGTTGGCCCTCATCCCCTAAAGTGTAGGTGTACTATGAAGGAAGTGCTTTACTGCCAGTAGGACCAGGAGGGTTGATTAGAGCGACCAATAACTCTTTCAACGTACTGCAGTGTTGTCTTAACATACATAAAAAAAACTGAATTCATACTTTTAGTTTATTTTCATATTATCTGTAAAGGAAGAGTCAAGCTTTGTGAAAATAAAAGTTCAACACAGGGCTTATTTCAGCTGCATTTATTATAGCTTAACAGGTTACCAGGCTTCTCATTTGTATCTGGTGATTATCAATCTTCAGTTCATTCTTGCCCAACTACAAACATTGTATAATTGTTCTCGTCTGCAGCCTTGACATGTTTCTGGTAAACCACTGTTACAATTGGACAGCTCATTCTTTCCAATAATTAAAAGACAGTAACATGCACACTTAGAAAAATAATGATAAATTGTCCCTGTTGCAATGCATTTCTAGCCAATCAAACAAGGATTTCACTTTAAAATACATCAGCAGAGATCATGTACAGGGATAAAATATCCTTTTGAAGGTTTCTACATATGTACACATTCAATTCATTTACATGTTTTCTGTGTATAGAAAAATTGGTTTATTCTCAATGTTGTAATGTTTGTGTTTGAATGCATGAGTTTACAGTTGTTCTCCTTACAGTGGATGTTATGTGTAACTGATGTGTGCAGGCAGGAAAACCACCGTTTCGCCCGGCTTTATCTTAGATAAGGTGCTGGAAGTCTTAAAAAAGCTCAAACTGGTAGAATAGATATCCGCACACTTAAACCTACGCAGAGTACACTATATGTGTAACTGATGTGAAATGAGAGTAGGTGATCCATATCAGGTGCTGTCATTTTTTTGTCCGTACATATGGGTAGAGATAAAGTGCCTGTTAGTTTTACCTGATGAAAATTCACCGTGAATTAAGACATTGCCATCCATGCTCAGTAAAGAAGTGAATGAAATTTTAGCGTGCATGTTCTGCTGCTGAAGTTCAGTGTAAGACAAGCAAATCAGTAGGGCATTAAAGAACTTAATTTTCTTTTTTTTTATATATTTGAAGCTTCTATTGATGTTTCAAATTAAGCTTTGAAGGTCCGTCGTCATATTTAATATCATAATCAACCTTTCATTTTTTTCTTAAATTAATTTTCTTAAATGAATGTAAAGTCAGTGCCACTTAAATTTAAAAAAATTAAGCAGACTCTTTTGTTGAATAAAAACATGTTGTTAATTTTGGAAATTAACACAAATTTTCACTTTTCAAGCCCCCACTAGAATATAATTCTACAAAAAGTATAATACTACTCATAATGGTGGAGCTTAATATTTTTCTGCAACTGTGCAGAAATACAGGAATAGACAGAATAAAAAACGATGCGCAGCATCCAAATGTTGATTTAGAATTTGATTGATGACATAATGAATGAAGCTTCAAGCTATTAGGAACTGCCCTGCAAATCTGACTAAAAGTGTCAATGATTGTGTTTTTTTTTTTACCTTTCCTGAACAACAACATTGGCATATTTGACAAACACATTCTTAAAAATGATGTTAAACATCTCACTGCAAGATATCGTTGTCGGTCAGAGTGATACTGTGCTGCAATAGGCTGACCTGTGGGTAAGAAGAGGATGATGATGAGGATGATGATGATGATGATGATGATGATGATGATGTCACAGTGTGCTGATGTGGGGCGAAGTTGTGGCCTCGTATAAGCAGAGAGGAGGAGGAGGTGGAGGGTATGAAGGGTAGAGTGGCAGAGAGGCTGTTTGCTGCAGGCATGTTGTTGAGGAAGCTGTTGGACTGAGGCAGCGCTGAGCTCTGTCTCTGCTGACTGCTGGAGGTGGCAGCTGAAACACAAGTAGCAAGAGAGAAAACAATTGTTTTATATTACTTAAACGTAGATTGCCTTACACATTTCATACTCTTTCATTTATTACACCCAATGTCAAAAGGTGTCTAGTTTTTCATGTGAACATAACTTCTGAACAAATTTCCTAAATCGAAAAGATTGTGAATCAATATAGTTATTCAATGAAAACAACAGCCTCACTTATAGGTCAGGCTGTTATAGGCTGTGCATGTTGCCAAAGTGCTCTGCTTTGGAAACAGAATTCAAACCTGTGTGACTGAGGAACGATACAGGGAGGTGACAACTGGAACAGAACAGTTTAACAGAAACAGTTTGAAAAGCAGAAGTAAGTCAAAGGTCTCTTCTTACCACAAGTCACTCTGAACTGCTGATTCTGACTGCTGATAGGAAAGCCAGATTGAGAAAGTCCTGCAGCGCCACCTAGAGCCTAAGAATGGACAAGACAAAGAAGATAGGCTTATTGGCAACGAAGGTTCTTTCTATGTAAATTATACTTGTAGGTTAAAATGAGGTTTGTGGGTAGCAGCTTACTTGCTAATTAATCAAAACTAAAGCATGTAGCGGATACTGTGCACTAAAAGTGGGGATCTGCTTCTTCTCCTTTAGTGACAGTATTACTTACTAGGCCACTGACAAGCATAAGGTAAAGTCCCATAATTACAACTCTTACACAGAATTTGCTCAAATGAATCCCTGAATGCTTCATATAAAATCAAACAAAAACACATTTTCAAGTCAACTTCAACGAGAGTTCTGAGATCTAGAAATGTCAATCGCCTGAAGAGAAAACAAACGTATTAGGACACTCCCTCGTGTCAGGGACATTGTCTTACTCTACATCATATACTCTTCTCTGTGATAAAAAAGACAAAATCATTACTGACATGATCCTGGTCAATACAGGCCTGGAGTTTCCTTTTTGCCCTCCACCGGGCCACCCTCAGCCTGGTCTTCTCTCGACGCTCTCGCACCTTCAACACAACAAAACCATCATATTTTACATTAAATGTAGGCCACTGTAAGACGGCACTTTCATAGTAAATGTCACTTTAAGCTCTATAATCTTTAAACATTTGAATAAGTATATGACACAGATTATTATCAGAACAGACAGTTTCGATTCAGCTGTTATATTATATATAACAAGAAAATTCAGTTACCAAATGTATTGTTGAAATTGTTTTGGCCCCCAAAAAAAGAAGAATTAAATGATTAAAACGTTCATTGAGGGAGAATACTGCTGACACTTGGATTTTAGAATTTGTTTTCCAGTCCAGAAGAGTGTCAGTGACCCTCCATCATTACTGATCCACAATAATGTAAATGGTCTTTTTTTGGGGTTAAAGAAAAACTTTGGTATTGAAGAAGTTTAAACTGGGATTTGTTCATCTTATACACCACTAGTGCTAACCCTAGACTAGTTAGGCTTTGCTAAAGCAACATGCTGCCTGTTATTTCCAGCTTAGTAAAGACTGCATTATTGTGCACTTGACACTGACAGGAAAATGTTTCTATTTAATTCTGCACACAATCTAATGCTAAGCTTCCAGTTTATTTCTTCTATTCTTATTGAACTGATGCTCAGAGGGATCATTGTCTCTATCTGCCCTTTCAATTGTCGGTCTGATTAAACCACTTATGAGCGTTTTGTTCTTACTGTACAAAACAAACCATTCATTCAATACAACATATATTTGTAAAGGGGATTTACTACCACGCAAAAGCATGTAATACCAATTCAAAAATATTTACTAGTCATATAGGCCATCTAACTGTATCTTATCAAGCTGATTCCAAACTTTTGAACGATAGTGTATGTAGAATATGAAGGACAGAGTCTGCTATGAACACTACGGTTTACTAACCAGATCAGCCAGCAGCGGCTGAGGCAGCGTCTTCTCCAGCTCTCTGCGTCTGTTGATGCTCCGTCTGCGGAGCTCATTCCTTCGCAGCTTGTATTCTTCGTATAGACTGAGATCTTTATTCCAGGTCCGCACAGCCTGGCGAGGCGGGATGCCGGACGACAAAGACACCATCGAATGCAGGGAGGCCACCGGCTGAGGCATCAGATCTGAGGAGCACACACGGAGGGGTTTGCATTGGTGGGGCTGTTTTAACAAATGAAAGTCCAGACTAGAGGTAGATCAACATACTCAGGTTGCAGATCTAAAAAAATCAATGTTGGCCTCATCTTATTAAAGCCTAACTAGGGACAAGGACTGCAAATTAGCTTTGGCTTGGAGTCCTACATAGACTGCATCGGTTGCACTTTATTTAAATGCAACAATGCCTTCATGTGAATATCAAAGCAGTGATCAATACTGCTTGTTTGGCCAGGGGGAATACATAGGGGAACCACATAGTTTTAATCAATATTACAAATGCAGCTTTTACTACTAAACAAACCAAGCGTTCTACACTCAGAAGAGAACATCTGCACACACTGACACACAGATCTACTCACAGTTGCTTGGTCCGGCTGAGCTGAAGGCTGCAGTGTGATTTCTCTGGCTTACTGGAAGTGCTAAACCCTCTGTCATTGACCTTTGGGCCTGGAAAAACAGAACAAAGCATTAATTCTCTTCCACAGATTGTTCTGAACAGTTATTCAGTGCATTCCCCACATTATCACATGTTGTGATCAGGTATCTTATTTCCTTTAGTTTGATTTTCTATCCAAATCAAGAATTAATTCTGTCCGGTGGCTGCAAAGCACTCCCATGGGTGTAGACATGTATGAATCTCTGTTTGATCATTAAATGCTGGTGCAAAATGGTTGGTGCAGAAAGACAGAAACAATTTAAACTACCAAATAAACTGCGTAGACTCACTCTGATCTTTTTTTTTGCAAAACTAAAATATCTTCTGTCACAAGAACTCACGTGCTGACTTGGTATTGTCAGATTTGATATTCAGCTCGAGCCTTACCTCCGACTCTGGAAGATGATCCTGCTGCATCTGGCAGTCCAGCAGAAGGCCGGCCATCACCTCCTGCACTTCCTCTGGTTCCTCCTTGATACAGATCACCTCCTCTTCCTCCTGCTCCTCCTCCTCCTGGACCTCCAGCTTCACCTGCACCTTCACCATTGGATTATTATACAATTGTATATTTTAATTTAATTTATTATATATTATACTATATCATATTTGATTTTCTACATTATATTGCGGTATTATTTATTGTTCATTGCTGTAATATACAATATATTATGTTATACTATTTCACTACATTTCACCTTATGTTGTTATATCCCATACTATATTATATAATTGTATACTTTATCATACCATATTATGTTAATATGTTAATCTGTTTTATTTAGTTTATTTTCTGTTATAATTGTATATTAATACAGACAAACAAATAAAGTATCATGACTTAATCACAGCATATATTAGTCTGTTACTAGACTGTCTGTCCTCCTCTGGGGATCAGTAAAAGCTTATCTGAATGGAAAACTTTACAGAACACATTCTACCGTTCAGCTGACATGGGATCAGTTAACAATGACAGAAAAGAACAATGACAGAAAAGCAGCAAATCCTAATATTTGAAATGGTGAAAGAAAAAAATGTGGGGAATTTTTATTCAATAAATGACGCTTAATCAATTATTAATATTGTTGCCGTGTTCTTTGCTGTTGATTGAATACTACTATAATTTCAGCAAAATGTGTAACTAAATACAAAATCCTCTCTAAAAGCACTTTCTTGGCTTTTCTTTTGAAGTGTGTTGTCACCTGTGGAGCAGAGGAGGGCAGAGTGGAGCTATCGGCCTGGGTGGAAACGTCAGGGGACAGCGAGTCGGCTGACTGCTGCCCCGGATCCAGAGTGAGGGTCTGGACCGGAGAAGGGACCGGAGGAGGGACCGGAGGAGGGACCGAGTCAGCGTCCACGCCTTCAGTGTGTGGCCGCAGAGTGAAGGTCCACTCACAGTCGTCGTCCTGATCCTTGATCTGAGCTGTGTCTCGCTCTGCGGGACAGAACGAAACTGCACAAACACAGCGTGTTTAAAAGGATACGCTGAGACAACAATGATATGTTGTTAATGTGTTTGCAGCTGACTCTACAGTTTCCTGTTCACCATGCAGAGTAAGCCATCATTTCAAGGCCAAATCCAGCATCAATATTCTTGAGCTAAAACAGTTTTCCATTTTTTACACAAACAGATAAAACATTTGTGATTATTATATTCTATGCTAGAAGCACAGGTAAGCTGTGAAAACATTTAATAAATGATAAATGACCCATTAGCATTAGCTGTTGATGACTAGAGGCAGACGCTGACATGGATTTAGGAAGTGAACATTTTCCTGCATAAAACAAAGATTGACATTTAGATTTTTATGTATTTCCATCTAAGTCTTACTTAAGGGAGAGGTGGAAGAGCTACTCAGATCTTGAACTTATCCAAAAGTAGAAATACCACAGTGTAGAAATGCTCTATTACAAGTAAAATTATTGCATTCAAAATGTACAAAAGTATAAACATTAACATATACTTAAAGTGCCAAAAGTAAAAGTACTCCTTATGCAAAATGGTCCATTTCAGAATCATTTTAAATTATATTATTGGATTATAACCACTGATGGGTTAATGTGTACATCGGTTTAATGTAGAAGCTGGTAAAGGTGGAGCCAATTTTATCTGCTGGGTAACTTGTTAATTTCCCCCCCGAGATCAGTACAATTTGGTCTTAATCTATTGTATTACATCCAATTTATTTGTTGAATGTATTTTGTATTATTAATCTGAATCTGCAAAGAAGTAAAAAAAAGAAGTATAAAGTAGCAGAAAATAGGTTTGCTTGTACTTAAGCACAGTACTTGGAAAAACAATGTACCTGCACTTCCGTCCAGAGAATCTGTTTGTGTGTTCGCAGAGAGTGAGACGGGCAGCAGTAGGTCCGACGTGTCACAGCCGGCCACTCCCACATCTGAATTACTGGGCACTCTGAATGAATGCCTGCTCGTGCTGTGTGTAGTGGTGCATTCTGGGAGTGCAAAAACAAGAAGCAGTTAGACTATTTGGAGTGGACTATGGATGTACGATCATTATAAAAGAAACCTCTGTAAAACTATTGACGAGACATCTTGAACTGCAAACCAGGTCAATTATGAGTCTGCTATGATGAGTTTTTGACCTGTGCAGTATTTATGTGAAGCAGGAGTCGGTCATCTCCGTCGTCTCTACCTTGATTGCTTCCTGTCAGAGGCCCCTCAGAAGTCCTGGTCTGAGTCAAGCATGATGGGGAGGCCTCGGTGGAGGAAACACCTGCACCATCTCTCTGTGCTTGAAGAAAGGTGGACGGGTGGATGCGGACCAGAGCGGAGGCGGAGGCCGAGGCTCTCTGCTGCAGCTCCTCCTCCACTCCCTGCCTGTAGTACTTCAGCTTCAGCTCGGTGTAGCGCAGCTTGGCTCGGATGTTGTCGTTCTCCTTCTCTTTGTGGGCCTTTTCCCTTTGCAGCGACGCAATGTCCCTCTTCATCAGCGCCACTTGGGATTTCAGCTCCTCAAATTTGACTCCGACCACTTTGAGCATCTCGGCCAGCACCGTCTCCACTGCCCCGTTCACCGCTCGCTCCACCACGGCACCCATCTGGCCTCGGATCAGCGTCACGGCAATGCTGACATCCATTTTGAGAAGACCGCTGACAAGACCTCTTCAAAGTTTTACCTGCATGCACAATAACATCACAGTTTAGAAGTGCAATATAATAGTTATGCAGCTCTTTGACTTGTCGTTTTTCATTTCTCCATGCATCGGTGGAGTAAGCAGATTCAAACAACTCTTTGTCTACAACTATGTCACTCAATCCAACTGCCCACATAGAAAGAGAATAAAAACAATATTATAATACAGAGAAATAAAACACATCGTCTCAAGTTTTTGTTTAAGATTCTACATACAGAATTCAAAGAATACAGCAGCAACCAATAATTTGCAAGGTTAAGAAGAGCAGAGTGAAGTTGGTTGTTGTAATCAGAGTTTCTTTGTGTTTTTATAACACGCGTCGTCCGTTCATTCATTTTAATGTAGCCGTCAATCTGTTGTGCCCTGCTGGCTCTGAACTGTATTTATACAACTACTATCTCTTATAATATGGAGCTTTCTTCCTATTTTCATTCCAGAGCGTGGTTTTTCTATTTCATAGCATGCTTGCACAGGTTTCCTGCTCTCCAGCTTCAACCCATATCCTCACTCCTCTAAGTGCTATATTGAGCGTCCTGTGGAGGGAAATTAGATAAAATGCTGTCCATGTCAGACCTAATAAAACATCTTACTTCCTATCTCCAGGCCATGGTCAAGCCCTACACCCCCGCCCGACCACCTCGCTCTGCTGCCTCGGGGCGATTGGTTGCCCCGTCGCTCAGAGATCGACCCGGTCACAGCTTTTTACTGTCCTGGCCCCTCAGTGGTGGAATGAACTCCCCACTGACGTCAGGACAGCAGAGTCGCTGCCCATCTTTAGGCGCAGGCTGAAAACTCACTTAGCTCTTATTGTATTCGTATTAGTTTGTTGCACTTATTGTATTCATATTAGTTTGTTGCACTTATTGTATTTATATTAGATTTTTGGAGTTTGTTGCACTTATTGTATTTTATAGTTTGTTTCTGTACTTTTGCTCTGATTTATGCTCTTAGATGCTTGTTTAAGAAAGGAGATGCACTTATGACTTCTGGTGACTAGTAGTTCTCTTGAATACCTATGTTGAATACACTTCCTGTAAGTCGCTTTGGATAAAAGCGTCTGCTAAATGACTGTAATGTAATCTTAATACACCACAGACTCTAAGTACATACGACACCCAACCTTATGGAGGAAATAACAATGGTTAAATAAATGACAATGGCTTATAATAGAAACACGCTTTATAATGTGTTCAGTTCCTAATATACACCTGATTACAGCCAGAATAACAGGAAATATCAGATTTATACTCTGTATTATCTGCAATACAATAGTAATAATAGTTTCTGTCTGTATATATAATATTTCAGTTACTGTGGATTCTGTTTTTTATTTTTACTGATTCTTTACTGTTTTTTATTGCTCATTTGCTTATTTATAATACTCATTTTTGATCTTGTCTTTAACTATGTACATAAGACACACAACCTTATGGAGGAAATAACAATGGTTACATAAAAGACAATGGCTTATAATAGAAACACGCTTTATAATTGTTCAGTTCCTAATATACACCTGATTACATGGAATAACAGAAAATATCAGATTTATACTCTGTATTATCTGCAATACAATAGTTATAATAGTTTCTGTCTGTATATATAATATTTCAGTTACTGTGGATTCTTTACTGTTTTTTATTGCTCATTTGTACTTTATATTGTGTTATATATATATATATACATATATATATATATATATATATATATATATATATAAAATATATATATAATATAGAAAAAATATATATATATAAAACAGGTAAAAGGTGACACTTTGTATTTGGATCAGCTCTGAAAAAAAACAAAAAAACAAAACAATGTTATTGCTGCAAATCAAAACAAATGTACACAGGTTGTTGGAGGCTATACTCAGTCACATGACAGTGGTGACGTCACAGACTCGACTTGTAGTTCTAACTTGTAACTTGTAGTTCTAACACTCATAACAAATCAAAACAACCTGGAGTGACTCTCTCTCTCTCTCTACCTGACACATTCAGACCACGTTGGACGTTTGACTTACCACGTGTTCATGTGAGGGAAGTTATCTGGATGCTAATTGAGCTAAGCTAAGCTATGCTAAGCTAACGTTAGGTAGCCGCAGCGCTGGCTAGCTGTTGTTTAACGATGTTTAATGTTGTTTCTTCAACACCCAGATTGTAGTTTTATCCTAAAAGAAGAGTTCCTCTCGACAGAGGATATGTCCGAACAACAGTGTAGTTTCGCCATAATAACAGCTGACTTCCGGGTTAGGAAAGTGCTTCCGGGTTAGGAAAGTGCTTCCGGGTTGTCTGTCCGGGAGATGATCACTCTGTTAGGTTTTTGGTGACTTTTTTATTTCTTCTTCCGGTCTACATGATTTCTACATTGTAGATTAATATTGAAGACATCCAAACTATGGAAGTCTTCTTTTATATATATATAAATGTATGAATATGTATAAATGTATATGTATTATATATATATAAATGTATGTCTTCTTTTATACAGAACCAGTCAAAAGTTTGGACACACCTTCTCATTCAACTACTTTGAATAATCTAAAATATAAAACATATTCTGGTTTGTTGAGCATTTGTTTGTTTACCACATAATTCCACATGTGTTCCTTCATAGTTTGGATGTCTTCAATATTAATCTACAATGTAGAAAAAAAAAAAAAATAAAAAAAAAAAGATAAACCATTGAATGAGAAGGTGTGTCCAAACTTTTGACTGGTACTGTATAAAAGAAGACGTATATTTATATATATATATATATATAAAAGAAGACATACATTTATTTATATATACAAAAGAAGACATACATTTATATATATATATTTATATAAAAGAAGACATACATTTATATATATATATATAAAAGAAGACATACATTTATATATATACAAAAGAAGACATACATTTATATATATACAGTACCAGTCAAAAGTTTGGACACACCTTCTCATTCAACTACTTTGAAGAATCTGAAGAAAGATTAATATTAATCTACAATGTAGAAAAAAATAAAAAATAAAGAAAAACCATTGAATGAGAAGGTGTGTCCAAACTTTTGACTGGTGCTGTATATGTGTGTCCCTGGAGTCCTTGTGCTTTCTCGCTTCGCAGGTTCCCAGGAATCGGGGTTAAATTTGGACTGTCATCGCGCCACATGCTGAGGCCCTGCTGACACCCACTGCTACTACCACTATCATCATTAGTCGCATTACTATTATTATTCCCTGTACTATTACGCTTATTAACTTTGCTTCTACCCTGGAGTCTTTGTGCTTTCTCGCTTTGCAGGCTTCTATAAATCGGGGCTGTACCTGGACTGTGGTCGTGCCTCCTGCTGTGGTCCTGCTGACACCAACTGCTACTACCATTAATATTATTAGTCACATTACTATTACCTGTACCATTGAGGTACAATCTCTCCCTCCTTCTTTATGTATTAATCTCCTATTTATGCACATTACTGATTTTGCTTCTTCCCCGGAGTCCTTGTGCTTTCTCGCCTCGCAGGTTCCCAGGAATCGGGGTTAAATTTGGACTGTCATCGCGCCACATGCTGATGCCCTGCTGACACCCACTGCTACTACCACTATCATTATTAGTCGCATTACTATTATTATTCCCTGTACTATTACGCTTATTGACTTTGCTTCTACCCTGGAGTCTTTGTGCTTTCTCGCTTCGCAGGCTTCTATAAATCGTGGCTGTACCTGGACTGTGCTCATGCCTCCTGCTGTGGCCCTGCTGACACCAACTGCTACTACCATTATTATTATTAGTCACATTACTATTACCTGTACCATTACACATATTGGCTTTGCTTCCACCCTGAAGCCCTTTTGCTTTCTGGCCTCGCAGGTTTCCACGGACCGTTGTGGTCCCTGGACCGTGGTCGTGCCTCCTGCTCTGACCCTGCTGACACCCACTGCTACTTCGATTATTATTATTAGTCACGTTACTAATACTATTCCCTATATCATTATTTCAATTCTACTATAGTCATTGCTGCTTTTATCAGTATTCTTAATGTTTCCTTCATTACTCTGCTTACTACTCTGACTATATGAATCATTTATGTCATACATTGAATGTGTTTTGAATTTGTAATTTGTGATTCTGGGCTATACAACATAAACTGAATTCTTTCTTTATTCCATTCATTTTGTTGTTTAAATATTTATTTTCTGTTTTGTAGTTAGTCTTATAAACAATTCATTTATAAAGAACTTGATAATTAGATTTGTGTAAATTAAATAATAAGTCACCATTGATTATAATAACATTTTGAGTTTTGCCCTGGTGTTCCAAATTGGGTAGCATCCTAAATTTAATCTAATGTTCAATTCTGATGCTTAAACTAATTGTGTCTTATAGCTGAAGCTGAGTGCCAATATTTTTCTTCTCCCTTTTACGCTATTTCATGGGTTTATGATTCATAATTGAATATATGAATAATTGTCACATATTTTGTCATTAATGAATCACTAAATCTGCTACAAGCAACGACGCTACAGGATGGAGTATGGATGTGATTCTTGTCTCCCATTTGATTTGATGATTTTTAATATTAAGTGAACCAAAACAAATATCTTGCAACAAAAGTCATGTTTTCAAATGGAGGTTAAAGGTCAGGGGTGATTGTCTCAGCTTCAGTTGGATTTAGACCCAGTAGCTGTAACAAAGTGAAGTAAGAGTAGATCCACGGTCTGGAGATACCCTGAGTTTTCTCCAGACCTCCAGCCTCCAACACGAGACCCCTTTTAAAGGCCAACTGCTGGTGCAACAGCGCCATCTGTCTGCAGGAGGATAGATGAAAGAGAGACACAGAGAGAGGGAGAGCTGGTAAATGTATTTCTCATTTAATTTAAGTGTTTCTGAAACATTCTTCTGAAACATCTGAATGTTTAAAAATATTATGACATTTATAATAGTCCCAGTTTAAGGAGACAGACACATTTATATACCTTTCAAGCAGCACAGCCTGCAGCCTTGCCTCCTCTGCAGACCGCAAGGCGGCCTCCTCTTCTCTCCTCTTACGCTCCTCTTCTTTGATCCTCCTCTCCTCCTCCTCCTGCTCCTTCCTACAGAGGTACTCTATCCTCTCACCCTCATCCATCTCCTGTAGCTTCTTGCTCTCCTCCTCCTGCATCCTCTCCTCTTCCAGGCGCAGGCGCTCTAGTTCAGCTGGAGGGGACAAAATGTCATTTGTAATACATTTTTTTTTAAATGGTCAGACATTTCAACATTGCTAGATAATTAACATTTAACATGAGTTGGTTGTAAACTATATCTTCGGCTGACTTTTTTCATTCGAAAATCTTGGCCCTTTTTCTCCTCCTCTCACTCTCACCTTTCCTCCTCTGTTCTTCCTCCTCTCTCATCTTCTGGAGTCTCTCCATCTGTCGCCTCTTCTCCTCCTGCCTCCTCCTTTCTCTTTCTCTTTCCGCCTGTTCCCGCCTCCCTCGCTCCTGCTCCTCTTCCTCGAGTTTCCTCTTCTCCTGCTCCTCTGCCAGTTTCTTCAGCCTGGAGATGTTAAAATGAATATTCATGAAGTGGCTGTTGTTCTATTGTTTTAAGGACAGACTCTTTATAGTGTTAGTACCTGAGATTCTCAGCCCTCTTCCTCCTCTCCTCCTCCAGCTCGCTTCTCATCTTATCCTCTGTCTGCTCCCTTTCCTGCTGCTTCCTCTCCTCTTCCTCCCTCTCCCTCCTCTTCCTCTCCACCTCCTGCCTCCTTCTCTCTGCTCGCTGGGCCAAACGCAGAGCTGCAGCCTCCTCTTCATCCTCCTTAGTCCTTCTGGGTCTGTAGAACTAAAACACACACACACACACAGAGTCTAAATATGAACAATTACTTTTAATTATGATTTAATTGTGTCCTTTAAAGTGGTTGTCTTATTAGAATTATGGCACAATGCAATGTTTAACATATTAATTAAAATAAAGGGAACTCATTTATTTTGAAATATGAAGAACTATGGTATTATTGCATTACCAAAAATGATGTATTTATAATTAGACAGACCACTGATGTTATATCATTTAGACAGCGTTAGAAAGGTTACTTCCTACTAACCTCTGGCTTCACAGGGTTCAGCATCAGCTGTTCCTCCGTCACCATGATAGTTGAACATGACGACATGCGGCCATAAGATGAAGCGAGACCCATGGCGCTGGCAGGAGCTGCCTCCTCCTCCCAGGAAGAGGCAGCAGACCTCCTCCAGCTCCTCTGGTTGAGGCTGGATGCAGCAGCACTGGACCTGAGCGAGCTCACTGATCGGACGCTGCTGTGTTTGTCAGAAATGGTGTGAAGACCCTCTGTGTCCGTGTCCTCCTCTGAATTAGTTTTTGTATCGTTACTGTGACTTTGTGTTGCAGAGGATCTTTTGGAGTTTATTATGTGAGACTCCTCTTTCATTTCCTGGCTGATTTCCACCTCCTCTTTCTTTAGGGGGTCCTCTGAGAAAAAAGAGGAAAAGTGAAAAAGACAGGACAGGAATGCACAAAAAAAAAAGACATGCAACACATCGAAATAGACTTAACTGTTTCTAAAAAGATGGCTATATTTTGAGAAAATATGTGAAATGATTGGTTTGTACACACACACACACGCACGCGGCTCTGTAGCGCAATGGACAGCGCATTGGACTTCTAGCATTAACTGATCAAGCAATTCAAAGGTTGTGGGTTCGAGTCCCACCAGAGTCGATGATTGTTAATTATTTAAGAATTGTATTTGATGATATTGGAGTAAAGTTCGTTTAAAAAACATAATAAGAACGTTGTTAGAGGTGTGGCTCAGGGTCGTTCTTCATTCAGAATAATTAAATCCCCCCTAACAGTTTGTCATTTGGCTTAACCCAAATTTGCATCCAAAGGCTGTGCCATCGGTGTGTGAACTGTTCACACTATAGCCCTGATAGAGGGTGGCACCACCCTTGATTGACTTTTACTTTTAGTATTGGACACGAACATCGATCTCCTGGGTGAAAGTCCTGTGTTTGTTTGACCCATCTTCCTCCCCTCCTGCCTGCCCTGTGTGGACTTTATACTACATCAGCTGCTCTTACTGTCTAATAAATGATGCGGTTGGGTTTAAATTGCAGTTAGTTGCATACAGACGCTGAATGTTTGCAATGTCTTACCAACGACTAACTCTTTTTTCTTCATCCTTCCTCTCCTCCTCTTCCTCCCTGCAGACTTTTCATTCTGCCTCCCAACTTCTCCGCCCTCGTCTCTTTCCTCTTTCATCTTCACTTCTTCTCTCTCTCCTTCCTTGTCTGTCATCCTCTTTTTCTGAAGGACAAGAAAGTCATTGTAAAGCTGAATGGCATCTAATTTCATGCATTGCTTTAGATAAATACAGGTGTTCCTACTCGGTGTGTATTTAACACATTTAACAATACTTGACATGCTTTATACACAACAAATGTCAATGAACACTCACCACAGAAGGGAGAGCAGAATGAGTCTCTGCTGCCTCTTTGTTGATATGCTCCTCTGGTTTCTGGCTCCTGACTGATTGAGCATCACTTACACTTCCTGTCTTTTGCCTCTGTCGTTTTCCTTCTCCCCTCGTCCTTGATGACTTCTGTCCATCTGATGCTGCACTTTTCCCTGTTTTCATCTCCCTTTTCCTAAACAAATGGAGGACATGGGTATGGAAGAGTTTGTGCTGCTTGTTACTCACATTTTTTAAGAGTTTTTGAGTACTGGTAGTTCACCCTGTGGATGTTGTAGCTTCCTCAACGTTCTTCCTTTTTGTATTCTTCCTCCTTTTGTCCACAGCGTCCCCAGTTGGTACTTCATTCGGGCTGATGCTCTGATGGCTAAATGATACACCATCTTTAAACAGCAGCTTCTCTTAGGACAGACAGACAAACTCCAAAAACCTTTACCTTTCATTTATCTTTTGGGGAACAAGGCTGAGGGCTCAAGAGTTTAGACGATGGCCGGCAAGTCAATTCAGCTGACCAGATAAAACTGAAATAATTATCTGTGCTGCCGAAGAATAAAGGCTCAATGCTCACCTTGATTCTTAGTATTTAATACCAATAATGTTCTGAGAAGACTTGGTGTAGTCACTAACAAACACAAACCTTTAGGCTACATTTTTTTCGAGTTATCTGCTACTGAGAGAATCTGACACATTCATACATTTATGTCTTGATTAAAATACAGACAATTAGTTAAATATGAATAAAACCAACCCTGGCTGACGTGATCCAGACAAATGGCTACTCAGTCCTGTACTGCTCTGCTCTGCCTCTTCGTCCTCCTCTTCTGCCTCAGTGTGGCCTCCTCTTGCCTCTTCTTTCCCTTCCTGCTCCCTCAGAGGAGGCATCCTAATATTGTGTTTTGCGTCCTTTCCCAATATACCCGACACTGCCTCTGCACCCTTTGTTTTTTTCTTGGTCACAGCCGCTGTAACGACAAAAAAGATGTTTGGTTAAATTCATTCTAATTCTAATTATGTTAAAATAAGCAGCAGAGATTTACCTGGGTCTGTGTGGCTGCTGGGTGAGCATTCACCAGTCTCTGTTGATCTGTGAAGATCTAAGAGCTGGTTGGAGAACTAAATAAAAAAAAATAGTGAGACATATTGAGTAGACACTGTTGTGTAGATGCTCAAAAATCTGAATAATCAGATTTTGGAGTATTGGGTTCATTTGTCTTGACTAAGTATCTCAGTGTTTCGATTGAATACATAACATTAGCCATGTTTTAAGTGCTACTGTATTGGATCATCATAGTTTGACTAGAAAGTGACGCCAAGTGCTTCTGACAAAGTGATGAGATTGTGTTTGAATTTTCCACCTTTCCCCGATTTCGTGCTATGCTAGGCAAACACATGCTGAACAGTTTAACCTTTAAAGGTCATTCAAAAAACAACAAATCACCTTGTGCACAGACTGATGGTGCTGGATATCACCCACAGGAACATCTGCGTTCAGCTCCACCTCTCCCTCTGCATGAATCAATGAGCAGGCAATGGTTAGAGCAGGGAGCAAACACAGCAAAAATAATTCAAAACAGAAGAAAATAGCACAGCAAACAGGAAAAATGTTGGACAAAAAAGAACAAGCTGAGAATCCAAATCACACGTTTCTTGACAGTGTAGCTGCGATGAAAATGATACTGTTATAGTGTCTGCTGTCTTTAGGAGGGTAGATGTTTCTAGACTAACTGATATCTAACAACTAAATACTAAATACTACGAACAGATCAGCTCTGTAAAATTGTTGAAAAATTGCAAAGGGAATCTGATATATAATGCAACTAATAAAAAGGAATTATTGATTTATGTAAAATAGTCATGTACTCATGAGCCAATTTAAGCCCAATGACATGACATCCAAACCTAGGAAAAGCAGGTTGGAAGCTACGTGTGCATTTGCTCCACCTGTGCAAAGTCTATTTTTTTGGATTGACACTGGAAGTCCATCTCAATGAATCTTAAAAAACAAAGGACCTCAATGACATAAACCATGACACGGTTTCCATTGCAATCTATGCAGATGCAGAAGTACAGACTGAGACTGTTTCATAAGCATGAAGTACAAGCCAACAGAGAGACATGGAGAACTTGTTAAGATGGCATTTATGTCCAACTGCCACACATGACAAAATAACCAAATGTACAAATTACCACAATAATGTGTGCAGACCTATATGTGTGTTTTCAGGCTGCAGCACAATGACCCAGGGTAACTTCTCTCCTTCTGCAGACAAAACCTGGAGAGCTGAGAGACAGAAAGACTCAGTTATTGATAATTACTTATAATTACTTATTTAAACACATGTTGAAACCTATACGTCTCTCCTCAAGATAAAGTGTGCAGCTTTAAGAACTTTGAAGATGGGAGTTTTGTTGGCTCATTGACTGTTTACCTTGCTCCCGTGTATCACCATCAATATGAGATGGGTCCTGGCTGTTGTCGTACAGCGACAGTTGAATGATCTCCCCATCAGGACCCAAGATCAGACTGCCAACTGATTTGTCATTCTGCAAATCTGACAAAACACAGCAACTCAAAAAGGAGGTGAACCTGTAACCACATATGCATAGTAACATTTTAAAAAACGTTAACTTAATGGAAAGAGGAGGTTCATATCTGTTTTACTAAGAACTCCACTGTAGGTCAGGGGATTCATAGAACCCGTTAAGTAAGAACTTGTTAATTACATGTTGTATCACAGTAATTAAGCTTCCCATACCTCTCAGCTCCAGAGGCAGAATGCCCCTAACCACGCCTCTGTTAGCATCGCTGGATTCACAGGCATCCTGAAAGTCGGACAGTCGGTTCTGTAAGAAGGCCAAAGAGCTCTGTTTGCCCGGGCCTTTCCGTCCTGTGACCCAACCCAGCACTCCTACTGGAGGAGGAGGCTCTGAAGGAGAAGACAGTGTGACGGACATGAAGAACATGGTGAACTTTTGCAGAAAATACACTCTAACTGTAGTGCATCGCTTGGGATGTAGCCCAGTCGAGTTTGTGCTTTTCATGCAATACTCAAAACGTGCAGAAAACTTTGCAAAGGAATGTGTAATAGTATCATATTTGCTATTATATTTGTATTCATAGAATACATTGCTCTGGTTTATGCTTTTAGATGCTTGTTTAAGAAAGGAGATGCACTTATGACTTCTGGTGACTAGTAGTTCTCTTGAATACCTATGTTGAATACACTTATTGTGAGTCGCTTTGGATAAAAGCGTCTGCTAAATGACTGTAATGTAATGTAATGTAATGTATTTAGAAAATCGATCATATAAGGATTGTTTTTCAGGGGAGCTCAGTGGTAAAGTCTTGCTTTTGCACATGTAAGGTCCTGTGTTCTTTAAAAATATTTTAAAAGATCTTTAGAAAAAGAGACATTAATCACAAATCAAACAGCATGAGGACGAAAATAGAATAATAAAAACATGAATAACCGAAATCTTAACAAAACTAATGCTAAAAACTACATACTGCTTCATTGGAATTTAATTTTGGGATCTATAATAGCGCCATCTATCAATCTAGACAGCAGTGTAAAGTATACAGTATGTGTGTGTGCTGTACCTTCTCCTGGCTCCAGCAGAATCATAGAGCCTTTCTCAGAGGGTCCTCCTCCTCCTCCTCCTCCTCCTCCTCCTCCTCCTCCTCCTCCTCCTCCCTGCCCTACTATCTCTTTTTTATGATATTGTCTCTCTGATTTTCCTCCTCCTCCTCTTTGCTGCCCATTTATCTCTCCTGAAAGACAGAGGAAGATGTCCGTTTTTACAAAGTGGAGATTTTTACAACACTAAATTGGAAGAGATTCCACAACACTCACTTTCTTATGGAGAGAGTAGTTGTTATGTCTCCCAGTAACTGCAAGGTGTATCTTTTAGCGTCATTAGATATTTTCCATTCGTTCTAAACTGAGATTTTGGACACATGTAATTTTGTCTTCTATGAAATGTGGTACATTGCATTGTGGGATTTTTAGGCCTAATAACATTGCAAAACTATGAAAATAACTCAGGGTTGTAAAAAATAAGTGTCCATAATTCAAACTTCACACATGAGATTTATCCCAAAGTAAGAGCTCTGATTACACTTCCTCCTAATAGTAACGATGGTTACAAAATTGTAACCCTTGTTCTATAAGCACAGGCGGAGCTCTCTACTAGACACATGGTTAATGATGTCCTCCTATCATGAGCAAGCATTTGCCCAATGAAAATTTGGATAAGCATAGCCAGCCAATCAGGACGTGCCTACCTGAATATGTGCGGACCCCCCAGTATATAAAGCAGCATACACCACTGTCTGTGGTCATACGTGAACTATCCTATAATGGTATCTGTGTGTGTGTGTAGTCTTCCTAGAGTAGACGTGTGTCTTTGTTACCCTCCTTTCCTGGAAACAGCAGAGGGAGAATCAGAGGCTGCTGATGGAGTCTGTTCAGATTTTCTTGGGATTGAACGCTATCTGCCTTTGTTCTGGCATCCTGCTGGGTCTGAGCCTTGGTGGCCCACTCGGGTCCAACGGTATGACTCTCTGCTATGGGAGGTAAGCGCCTTGCATGTTGTTCATCAGTGCTGGGGCCCTCCCATCTTGACTGAAACATTCAATAGGGGCATGTCTGATATTTGGAAGTTTTGCTCTCAGAAAATGCAATGCCACATACTGTACTACTGTCTTACCCTGTCTGTATTCTCCAAACAGGGTCTATTAGAAACTGGATGTCCCACTGTCAGAGGAGGAAGGAGGCCTGTTTGTGGGGAAGACAAACAGAGCATCATGGTTATCAACATACACTGTAGAGGAGAACAGTTTTTAATTGACATACTGAAGAGGAAGGTGAGTACATGTCGATAACATGACTTACATTCAATCACATTGGTTTGGGACATATATTTTTGGGATCAAGACACTCCACACACACACCTTTCCTCACGTGTCTGTTCCCATTTATCAATCGTTCATAGTTGCCTTCATCATTGGTAGTTCCATTGTCTTGAATGGAACAGCCTTCATCATCTGTCATGTCTCGGACCCAGTTCATGTCTTGATGATGGAGCTCTCCTCCTATACTGTGGTGTTTTGTCTCAGTATGCTGCAGACTCATGTCTTCGCAAGTCTTGAGTTGGAAGGAAAGACATTTGGACAATACATTTCGCAACATAGCATCTTTAAATCAATTCACATACATTTTGAAAGTTAAAAAGGGCATTAATAAATGTCTATAGATATAACTTCAGTCAGTAGCATGTCACCTGAGGCTTCTCTGGTTCTTCAGGGGTCACTGCTACATAGTGTACCCAGGGCTGAGGCTCCGTCTGTGGAGTTGGAGTCCTGGAAGTGCAGGGTATCTGGACAAACAGATCCAGCCTGACCCTTTTCTTGTTGCCATGCTCCTCATCTTCATCTGCAGAGACGCTTAATTTCAAGATCTAAGCATACTGGTTAGCACTCAAAAAGTTTTGGAAGAGTTGACTTGGTCGCATTCATCCACTTGGTTAGTTTAATTTCAGTAAAAAGCAAAGCAGGATTGTAAACAAAAGCAACATGACTCCAAAGTGGCTTTTATAGATGGATTTTTGCATTACATGTTGCATATTTAGTTGTTTTTTACATCAATTTTTTTCTGTTTACTTTGCTCACAACAGCACTTAAAAGAGCCTCTTCTTTTTTTGGACTTTGAATCCCTACTTATATCAATTTGTATCAACCCATATGCCCTTTTTTATACCTTCAAGTTGATTCTCCAGTTGTGCAGTGCTTCTCTCTGCAGGAAGCCACTGGGGGTTCAACTGTGTGAGCATCTCTGGACGGGGCTGCCCTTGTGTCGTGGGCGACGCAGGACTGGGATGATGGAGGCCTGGAGCAAGAGGGGGAATGAGAGGAGGAAAGGAGAGCGGACCGAGTCTGGAGGTGGTGAACTGAGGGAAAACGAACATTAGACCTGCATGAGTGCATTTTTGGCCCCAAGAAGGGAAAGAACTCCAACACAATCTGACACATGCACAGGTCTAACATTTTATCGCCTTATGAAGCTTTTAGAGTTAATAAGCTAACAAACAAATGTCTATTTTCACATCCACGACACAAAGAGCAACATTATAATCCAATTATGGTTATGGTTCCAAACTGCTAGCAAAGGATGGAGACGTTTGTAAGAGGACTGACAAGTAAAAGTTGACTGTTCCATGTAGGAGAAAAAGTTTAGCTTGTTTGCTAAAAGAAAACATCCTGCTGCTGCTGGAAACAGGGTTGATAAGAGAACTGATACCAAACCATAAACATGTTGTAAATCCAAAACAATGAGCTAAAAGAGGCTGAAAAGCTTTTCAAAACTGAAAAGATGGGTGAAGATTTTCAGTAGATTGTCACTGTTGGCAACGTCTTACTCTATGTACTGTAATTCAATGTTCATATAAATTAATATTGATTAATGAAGCTTTACTTTTCCCAAATATATAAACAATTAATAATTTCAACTGGGCCCATATTATAATGAATTATAAAGTCACATGTCTGAATCGTTGACATACAGAATCTTTCTTTTGATGTAGGACGGGCCCTTTACCTGAGTGTTACTGTAGCTCAAGATGGCTGCCGATAACTCCTTGACGGTGCTCAGCTGTCCCACTTGTTGAGTGTACTGCCGAACAACCCTTTGCTTTCTGTCTCTGGTCTCTGAGTGAAAACTGGTTTCCATAGAAACCAAGTCCTGGAGAGAGGAAAAGGTCAACCTGAAAGCGCAACTCTTGGTTTCTGTTTGTTTAATGTAGCTCAATGAAGTTTTCAGAAGAGGCAGTTGTTTCTGTCTTATAAACTGTGCCTGGACAAATTTCCTTTGTAACTTTATGGCCATAACTGTGTATTGGCTTGCATACACACAGATACCTGGGAGTACAGGAGAAGTGGCCCTCTTCTGGTGCTGTAGGTCTTTGGAAGGGCTGACTCTGCCTCCACAAGCAGATGGCCGCTGTTGGACAGACGCAGCAGAGAGTCCTGAGACTTCCAGATGTAGTAATCCTGTTGGTTGATGGATCGGTTGTATTGATCATTCATTCATTCACTCTCTGCTTAGGTAGACATTTCTCCACAATATCATTAGATAACAAATAGTTGTTTGCTGCTATCTAAGTGCTCTGACTTTCAAATTTAGTTTGAAAGTCAGTTAGTTTGTTGTTTGACATAAATGTGAGATTGAAATGTAGATACATTGCATAACAAAGACAAAATATCAGCAACAAACAATCTGACCGGTATGAAACTTATGCAAGTTATGTCATTGCTAATGTATTCAAACATTAGAACTGATACTATTGCAGCCTTTGCGAGTGTATACCTGAGGTGTGAAGCAGACATCCAGCCGTCCGTCATGTCTCCCCCTGTTTCCATTGGACGAGACGAATAGACCACACCCCCGACTCAGCAGGGACAGAGGCAAATCCTTCATGGTGTCTTATCGTCCTGGAGGATGGCCGAGTCAAGGAGGACAAGGCAATTAGGTTATTCCTCAGATTTCAAGTTAAGAAAGGTAATGGTGATAGTTTTATTTTAAACTGAATTGATTTGGTAAAACTAAACTTGACTATTTTGGTTAAGTTCGGTTTTCTTTTCTTTCTGAGTTTGTGTTGTGTTTGTGTTATTGTGTTTGGGTTCAGATATGCATGTAAATTAAGGGCTCTTAATTGCCTGTAGCTGTGAGTTAAATCTTTTGAAGTATGTGTTGGTTCTGTGAGAGGCCGGAGTTGTATCCTGCTTCTAGAAGGCCACTGCAACCATAGATGATGCATACATGTTGAGCATAGCTATGGATTTAATTCCAGTGAAATGCATTTCTTATTCACATGTTTTGTGAATGTTGAGCTATATGAATAAAGCTTATTCTCGCTGTTACTCTTGATGTTCTATCTTGTTATCCATAAAAAAGCGTTTTTCACTGGACTGCGACTACGATAAGAGCTTACCTTTAATGGACTCTGGGAACAAATAAAGTTTAAGATAGAAAAAGCATTTGGCACGAATGCTGAACTATACTATAACATGAACAATATTGCCTTTATGCAGAAACTGTATATAAAGCAGATAGCACATGGAACACAGGAGGCAAACTTCCAATACAATGTATTGAATATACATCAGAATAAAATGTAATTCCTCAATCACCAACATTAGAAGGAACAGTGAGAAGGTCAAGGATTAGAGCCCTAAAAAAAAACCTAGAAAGAATTGCATTGAAAAAAGTAAATTAAGTAAGGAAGGGAGATTCAAATTTTGTGTGTCGTTATATTTGGTTAACCTTTATTTAACTCCCTGCCAAATCTTCCTTATCCTGATCTTGTTTAACAGCCGAAATACGCAATAAAGAGACAAAAAACTGGACGTACCTGCTGTCTCCCTTAGAAAGACTGCCCTATGTGTGTATGTGTGTGTGTGTGTGTGTGTTAAATCCCTGTTGCTAGGTTGAGTCGGTACTTTGTGTTTCTGTTGCCTTGGCTGCACTGACATATATTAGAACACACACACACACACACACACACACACACACACACACACACACACACACACACACACACACACACACACACACACACACACACACACACACACACACACACACACACACACACACAATAAAGGAAAATAAGACTTTTAAATGTTGCCTCCAGCCTGGGTAACACAGTATACTAACACACAGTACTCCGAGAACACCTCATACAAACCAGGGCCTTTTTAAAATCTGCGGTGACAATAATTCTGTTGGTCTTCACCAATGCTTCATGTAGCATTGGTGTGTTCACCAGTGTAACCCTGACAAAAGGGTTACAATTATTAAAATTAAAATTAAGTCCCAATAAAATTAAAATAAAAAAGTATTTCGTTTAACAGCATGTGGCTGCTTACAGCACCCATAATCTACATTTCAGAGTAGATACTGCTATCTGCTGGCTGTAAGTAGTATCACTTTGGAGTTACTTAAAATGAGAGCAGGGGAGCTTTTCAATAACTTAGAGACACAGACATTTCACATGATATCTGAACAAATGCAGTTTAAAAAAGAGAAAGTTGTTTTATTGGTATAAATATTTGTGTAATATTGCATTATTATTTATTATGCAGTACTTGCCCTTCTCAAAACCTCATTTGCTGTCTGCCAAATCGTAATAATTACGCAACTATCTACTGCTGCAACTTTTGTTCTGACCAGAGTTGTCAAGTCTGCATTTATGATAAACAGAAGTAAGAGGTATTTCGATCAGCTGCATTTAAGCCCTTCCTTTTGGTCCAAAACCTCAGAAATTCCTTAAAGGTCAGACTGGTTGTGGCAAGGGAAAACTGAGATGGTGGGATGCTTGGGTAGTCTGATTAATTCCAATAGCCCGCTGCAGATATTCTTGACCTTGAATGCCAGAGCCTGCATAGCTTGGTGCTTGGTGCACTACCTAGCTCTAGTTCCTAATGAAGTGTGGGAGTGGGCCAGTCTAAGATACCATGATCTGAACAGAAAACAGCAAGCCTGGAGTCAGAGCAGGGTAGTTGTTGAGATTTCTGAAAAGTTGTTTTCATTCATTTAAACTGTACATTTAACTGCTAGGTACTGTAACATTCATGGTTTGTGGTAAAGTAACGTTTGCACTCATTCGGTAGTTGCTTATCAACAATAATATTTTTAAATAAAGATGCAGCATTTTGCGAAACATGCTCTGATCGTGTCTGATCAGGGCCTAAAACTGCCTTGATGTAATTTATAATTTCAGATTTTTGTTAAAACTTAAAAAAATTCTCAACAGAGTTGATGTTCAATCTGGTTCAACTTGCTCTGAATGTATTTCATTATCAAATCACTCTCTTGTTTGTTCGGTCATGGGAATAGAGGGAGGGGCGAGATAATATCGGCTTTATGACCGGGAACTTTATTCAGAAAGCTGCCAGAGCTCAGCAGCCTCTTGTCTCCCTTTCTCCTCTCTGATGATGGAGACACTGGAAGGAGCTGAACTCTGCTTTCCACATCTACTCAACACCTCCTGCAAGAAGCCAACGCAGCATCGGGCTGAGACCATATTCCTTTACATCCTTCTGTCTTGCATAACTTTGCTCACTGTGGCTCTCAACCTGCTGGTCATCATCTCTATCTCCCACTTCAGGCATAAAAGATAAACTTACAAGCATATCATAGAATATTCGTTACTTCAATATCAAGCACTTCATTTTACAAGAGTTAGGGGAAATGGAGATATCGTTACATTAACGCATTTATTTTTAGATGATATGTTCAAACTTTTTATTGTACTGCATTCAGCACAAAATATACGTGATTATTAGCACTTTTATTACTATAATTGTGCAACCATGCATGTGTATGCATTAATGATATTAATGTTGGAATCCAAGCTAGTGCATGCGCTCTGACCTCCTCCTCTACCACAGACAAACATGGAGCAGTATACAAAAATGGTATTTACTGCATCTGTTGTCATGTCCAGGCCATTCATGAGGACATCCTGGTTATTTTTATTAATGTTTGTATTTGCACATAAAAACATATATAAAAAGACAGTAGGCAAAAAAAAATTGAGGAGAGGTTAGAAGTCAAAAATGTCTAATGAGGATATCTTCCCTGATAGATATCAATAGTCATACTTTAAAAAAGAAAAGAAAACGGTTAGAAATATAATCAGTGAAAAAATTGATAGAAATGTTCAATATACATAGAACTTTATGTTTACAAGTTAAGATACACAGAGCCATATGTGTTATAAATATTTGCTTATTTGAAAATATTACTGCATGTTCTGTATGCATTGTATCTGGTCATATTTAGTTGACAGGACCATTCATAATATATATATTATAATGTTTTTTGTGAATTCTACAATTGCTTTATATTATAATATGTTCAGTGAGTCATGTCCAGGCCATTCATGAGGACATCTTGGCTATTTTTATTAGGCTTTATTTGCACATAAATATATATAAAAAGACAGTAGGCAAAAAAAAACGAGCATTGAGCAGGAGAGGTTGGAAGTCAAAAATGGCTTATGAGGATATCTTCCCTGTTAGATATCAATAGTCATACTTTAAAAGAGAAAAGAAAATAATTTAAAATATAATCAGTGGTAAAACATTTATAGCAATGTACGATTTACATAGAAGATTTGTTAGAAATATTTGCTTATTTGAAAATATAACTGCATATTCTGCATTGCATTGTATCTGGTCATATTAAGTTTACATGACCATTCATACTTTATATTATTAAGTTTTTGTGAATTCTATAATTGCTACATATGATATTATTTTAAATGATGTTATTCTTCCTCTCCAGGCAGCTCCACAGCCCGACCAACCTCCTCCTCCTCTCCCTGGCTGTCTCAGACCTCCTCGTCGGCCTCCTGCTGATGCCGGTACAAATCCTCCTTTTAGGGGGTTGCTGGTTTCTGGGGAGCCTGATATGTGGACTGTTTTACTACGCCTCTTTTATCCTTACATCTGTCTCAGTAGGCAACATGGTGCTCATATCAGTTGACCGATATGTGGCCATTTGTGACCCTCTACATTATTCCACCAAAGTCACACAAAGAAGAGTTAAAATCTGCGTTTGCCTGTGTTGGATTTGTTCTGTTTTCTATAATGGTGTGATTCTGACTGACTTCTTGAAACATCCAGATAGATATAATTCCTGCTATGGAGAGTGTATAGTTGTTATCAACTTCATAACAGGAGCTGTGGATGTGTCGATGACCTTTGTTGGCCCCATTGCTGTCATCATAGTTCTGTACATGAGAGTGTTTGTGGTGGCTGTGTCTCAGGCTCGAGCCATGCGCTCTCATATTACAGCTGTTAAACTTCAGGGTTCGGTTAAAGTTACCGCCAAGAAATCGGAGCGAAAAGCAGCCAGGACTCTTGGCATCGTCGTGGTTGTGTTTCTAATATGTTTCTGTCCTTATTTTTATCCCTCTTTTGCGAGCCAGGAGATGTCAACCAGTGTGGCGTTTTCAATTTTTGGGGTCTGGTTACTTTATTGTAACTCCTGTCTAAATCCAGTGGTATATGCTTTTTTCTACCCCTGGTTTAGGAGATCTATTAAACTAATTGTTACTCTTCAGATACTGCAGCATGACTCATGTGATGCCAACATACTGTAGGGATGGATGTAGAGTGAATAAAATGATGGAAATGTGTTTTTGTTGCAACTTCTCCACCCACTAAATGCTGATGGAACAAAGGACAACAAAGAAAAACAAAGTAAATTAAAACACTAACTGACTGAAGAGTCTGCTCTTAATTAAGCTATATTTAAGCACAGAACCTTTATCAGGGTGTTTTATCTGCTAAATAAAGATCAGATTCTTCCAGCAGGTCGCTTTGCCCCAAAGACTTTTCTGTTTTTTAACAAAATAGAAATATTGTGTATGTCTTTGGGTGACTGAATTCAACAACCGTATATCAGGAAAATCATTTCAACACCCTGAACTTGCAAAAAAAAAAACTCAAGCAAAGACACTGTTTCATCTTGTTTTTTGTCAATTGTTTCAAAATCATCAAGCACCGTTAAAGTGTAAAAAATAAAGAAATAAATATGTGACACACTGCAATGAAATTAAAGCATAACACTTTGAATTGATTATGTCATTTTTTTATTGATTGAAATGATGATTACCTAATAATTAATATATCATTTTATATGAACTAATGAGCAGATAAGGAATACATTATAATGTAAAAACAGTCATGTAAGTATATTATCATGCTGATAACACACATACTGAGAGCCTGACCAGGCAAACTCTCGTTCTAGAGATAAATCTCGAACTTAGATAAATAAATTAATTCTATTCACCTGTCAAACGTTCTCTTCTTAAATGAGATCCAGAGTCGTGGATGCTACTGTTTGTCTGGATCATTTTAGAAGCAATCAGTCTGATTGATGTTGACATATAGCAGGCTGCATAGGGATTTATAAAAATAAATTGCTCAATGGCAGGCGTTTGCAAGTTTTTATGAATCAAAATATTTTTTGGCGTACGATTTTGTGCATTTCCTCATATGAACGTATGCAAACATTAGAGTGGATCCTATGCCCTGTTTTATGAATGAGACCCTGAGTATCCAAGAAGAGACAATGTTCTGCTTTAATCCAGGTGTTCACTGGATCAAATGTGTCCACAAACAGTTGCAGCCTGTTGCGGCTCTGGTTGGCCGTCATTTACAGTGTAACACACTTTCTATTCATATTTGTGTATAAATGTTTTGCAGTTTGTATAATGAAAACTGCTGGGCATTAGTAAGCTATTAAAAAACATTCTTGTGGCAATTGCTATGGACTAATAATTGTCTTTTAGTTCTAGAAAACACCTGGAAATTTTATCATTGAGGCATTCAGGAGTTCAATAAGTCAATGATCCTAATTCAGTGTTTCGTCTTTAGAAGTTGTCATGACATTTAGAGTAATGATCCATTAGAACAGAACTTAATTGTCAAAAAACTGGAAAATTGTTTGTTTACCAAAACATTAAAAGAAAAAAAAATGTACCACTGAGATGAAAAATAAATAAAATAAATACAAATTAATTATAGAATACACTACAGTACAAATGTTAACTTAAAGACAAAGTATGAGACTTTGGAACACAACACAAAATACTGTTTCACATAATAACACTTAATTAAACTGATATAAATAAATATCTTCGGCCCTTTTATGTAGAACGAGAGTTTGCCTGGTCAGGCTCTCAGTATGTGTTATCAGCAGGATAATATACTTACATGATTGTTTTTACATTATAATGTATTCCTTATCTGCTTATTAGTTCATATAAAATTACATATCAATTATTATCACAGAAAATGATCTGATAATTCTGTCATTAATTATTAGGTAATCATCATTTCAATCGATAAAAAAATGACATAATCAATTCAAAGTGGTATGCTTTATTTTCATTGCAGTGTATCACATATTTATTTAATTATTTTTTATGGGTTTACCCATATCACTAACGGTGCTTGATGATTTTGAAGCAATTGACAAAAAACAAGATGAAACAGTGTCTTTGCTTGAGATTTCTCTCTGTTTGTAACAGGATTTAAAGATGTGGTGTTTTAAAGAAAATGAGTCACATAAATATGGAGTATAATATATAGCATTAGCCATGTTTAGCAAACTTCAACAACATGAAGAGAAAACAACTACTTTTTTTCAAAGAGATACACAATATTTTTAACAAAACAGTGGTGAAAACAATCTGCTGGAAGAATCTGATCTTTATTTAGCAGATAAAACACCCTGATAAAGGTTCTGTGCTTAAATATAGCTTAATTAAGAGCAGACTCTTCAGTCAGTTAGTGTTTTAATTTACTTTGTTTTTATTTTTTGTCCTTTGTTCCCTCAGCATTTAGTTGGCTGGAGAAGTTGCAACAAAAACACATTTCCATCATTTTATTCACTCTACATCCATCCCTACAGTATGTTGGCATCACATGAGTCATGCTGCAGTATCTGAAGAGTAACAATTAGTTTAATAGATCTCCTAAACCAGGGGTAGAAAAAAGCATATACCACTGGATTTAGACAGGAGTTACAATAAAGTAACCAGACCCCAAACATGGAAAACGCCACACTGGTCGACATCTCCTGGCTCGCAAAAGATGGATAATAATAAGGACAGAAACATATTAGAAACACAACCACGACGATGCCAAGAGTCCTGGCTGCTTTTCTCTCCGATTTCTTGGCGGTAACTTTAACCGAACCCTGAAGTTTAACAGCTGTAATATGAGAGCGCATGGCTCGAGCCTGAGACACAGCCACCTCAAACACTCTCATGTACAGAACTATGATGACAGCAATGGGGCCAACAAAGGTCATCGAGATATCAACAACTCCTGTATTGAAGTTGATAACAACTATACACTCTCCATAGCAGGAATTATATCTATCTGGATGTTTCAAGAAGTTAGTCAGAATCACACCATTATAGAAAACAGAGCAAATCCAACACAGGCAAACGCAGATTTTAACTCTTCTTTGTGTGATTTTGGTGGAATAATGTAGAGGGTCACAAATGGCCACATATCGGTCAACTGATATGAGCACCATGTTTCCTACTGAGACAGATGTAAGGATAAAAGAGGGGTAGTAAAACAGTCCACATATCAGGCTCCCCAGAAACCAGCAACCCCCTAAAAGGAAGATTTGTACCGGCATCAGCAGGAGGCCGACGAGGAAATCTGAGACAGCCAGGGAGAGGAGGAGGAGGTTGGTTGGGCTGTGGAGCTGCCTGGAGAGGAAAAATAACATAATTGAAGAGAATATCATATTTAGCAATTGCAGAAGTCACAAAAACATTATAATATAGTATTAATGGTCAAGTAAACAAAATATGACGGGATACAATGCATATAGAACATGCAGTTATATTTTCAAATAAGCAAATATTTATAAAGCATATGGCTCTGTGTAGCTTTACAATATTATATATTAAACATTTCTATCATGTCCTCATGAAAGGCCATGACAACAGATGCAGTAAATTTTTGTATAATGCTGTATTATTGTCTGTAGTAGAGGAGGAGATCAGAGTGATTGTAGTCGCTTCGATTACAACATTAATATTATTAATGCATACACTGATGGTTGCACAGTTAACAATTATACTAGTAGGGCGGCTGTGGCGTAGTGGAGAGCAAGGTAGTTCTCCAATCAGAGGGTCGGTGGTTCGATACCCGGCTTCGGCAGTCGATATGTCCTTGGGCAAGACACTTAACCCCAAGTTGCTCCCGGTGTGGACTGGATGTTGCATGAATGTTAGTTAGAGTCTGATGGTGGCACCTTGCATGGTAGCCTGTCATCAGTGTGTGAATGGGTGAATGATATGTAATACACTACTGATTGTAAGTCACTTTGGATAAAAGCGTCTGCTAAATGACTGTAATGTAATGTAATGTAGTAAAAGTGCAATTATTCATTTGTATTTTATGCTGGATGAAATACAATTAAATAGTTTGAACATCGAATCTCAAAAACCTGCGTTAATGTAACAATATCTCTTTTTCTTTAACTAAACTGAAGTGCTTGATATTGAGATAAAGAAAATGATGTGATATGGTTGTAAGTTTAAGTTTATGCCTGAAGTGGGAGATAGAGATGATGACCAGCAGGTTGAGAGCCACAGTGAGCAGAGAGATGCAAGACAGAAGGATGTAAAGGAATATGGTCTCAGCCCGATGCTGCGTTGGCTTCTTGCAGGAGGTGTTGAGTAGATGTGGAAAGCAGAGTTCAGCTCCTTCCAGTGTCTCCATCATCAGAGAGGAGAAAGGGAGACGAGAGGCTGCTGAGCTCTGGCAGCTTTCTGAATAAAGTTCCCGGTCATATAGCCGATATTATCTCGCCCCTCCCTCTATTCCCATGACCGAACAAACAAGAGATTGATTTGATAATGAAATACATTCAGAGCAAGTTGAACTCTGTTGAGAATTTTTTTAAGTTTTAACAAAAATCAGAAATTATAGATTACATCAAAGCAGTTTTAGGCCCTGATCAGACACGATCAGAGCATGTTTCGCAAAATGCTGCATCTTTATTTAAAAATATTATTGTTGATAAGCAATTACCAAATGAATGCAAACGTTGGTTTAACACAAACCATGAATGTTACAGTACCTAGCAGTTAAATGTACAGTTTAAATGAATGAAAAACAACTTTTCAGAAATCTCAACAACTACCCTACTCTGCTTCCAGGCTTGCTGTTTTCTGTTCACATCACGGTATCTTAGACTGGCCCACTCCAGTGCTTCACTAGGAACTAGAGCTAGGTAACTAACCCCTTCTGTGCTGTTTGGTAGTGTTTGGTATTACAGGTATGAAGTTTGGAAATAGCAAAGTTCGGAAATAAAGCTAGTGACAGCTCTCACACAATCACTCCATACATTGGATCCATTCTAATGTTTGCATACGTAAATATGAAGAAATGCACCAAAACACACGCCAAAAAATATTCTGATTCAGAAAAACTTGCAAATGTCTTTCATTGAGCAATTTACTTTTATAAATCCAAATGCAACCTGCAATATGTTAACGTGCTTCTAAATGATCGAGATAAACAGCAGTATCCAACACACTGGATCTCATTTAAGAAGAGAAAGTTTGACAGGTGAATACAATTTATTTATCTATTCAAGTTTGTAATGAACTTGGCCGTTATTATGATTAGGGCTCATCAAGAGGATATGGAATGATTGTGTAAGAGCTGTGACTGCCTTTATATCCGAACTTTACTTAGTTACACAATCCTTATGTGCAGGTGGTGAAGATTTACCAGGTGAGGTGACTGGAAAATCAGAGTGTGTGTCACCATGGTTACTCCAGTAAGCTTTGATACTTGCATTTGATAGCTGTTATCGGTTTGTCTGTGCACAGTATGCTATATCTGTCCCTGAATAAACCATAAATGAATCAATTAAGTCATTCTCACTGCAGTAATTTCACTCACACAAAAACTAATATTGTTATTGGTGACATATGAACAGTATTAGGTGATTATTGAAACAATGCAAGTGAGAATTAGTGTACGCTGCAGGTCCTCAATCTGAACTGAGTTTGGGCAGGCATTCCTAAAGGACACATATATTGGTATATATTTGTTGGAAGACAATTTCTGGTTTCAGTTATTCTAATGGATTGACTGGAGCCAAATCACAGAGAATATACATGTGGTATAAAAGTATTAAAGAATCAAGTTCTTTAAAAGTTTTGTGACTTTAGGTCGCTTTAATTCAGCATATTGACAACATCCAGGAAATTAATTTCCCCCTTCAGAGAAAAATAATGGTTTTGGTCTCCCCATCACTGTCATTCTCTCCAATATGTCAGCCATTTTTAGCAGTTGCTTTAACTAAATGATTGAATGTGACAACTAAAATATGAGATTGCATGGCACAACCTAAAACATTATGACAATAATAGGGCCAAATAATGTCCCAACATGACAACAGCCCTTTAACATAATTAATTACAGCACTCTCCATAATAGCAATTATAATTGTCTTCTTGTTTAAAAAAATCCCTTGGCATCCGAGAAAATCTGTGAAAAGCAGAAAATATCCAACACAGACAAATGCAGAGACTAACTCTTTTCAGAGTGACTTGGAATAAACATTCCAAGTCATTTAAACACTCATGTTTAAATGACTGTGTTTGTGTTCTTGTTTAAATTATTATTACCAAAGTATTTTAATCACAATCTACAAGACCAGTTGAGGTTTCACATAAAGATGTTAGTGGAAATATAAATACATCAGGGATGAAAATTGATTGCAGAATGTTTGGTAGACCCAAGATTAATATAGATAAGAATACAATTAAAGGACAACTTTCTTCACTTGATCCAAGAACAACACAATCTATAACATTTCTCTCTTTCATAAATAACATCTCAGTTTTAAGACAATATTTAAACACCCCTGTGTGTCAGAGTATGTTAGCATCACAGGAGCCAGGCTTCAGAATCTGAAATGTCAGGATGAGCTTGATGGATTTTCTGAACCAGGGGTAGCAAAAGGCGTAGATGACGGGGTTCAAACAGGAGTTAAAATGTGTCAGCCAAATCTCAAATGCAGCAGAAGAAGCATCAACTGAAGTTTCTTCGCCTGCCATCGTGGGGAAATAGTATGGACAGAAACAAAATAGAAAGACAAGGATAACAAAACCAAGAGTTCTAGCTGCTTTCATCTCTGTTTTTTTCACAGTTACACTCCTCGATCGTTGGACTGTTGAAGCAATATGAGATCGCATGGCTCGAGCTTGAGACACAGCCACCACAAACACTCTCATGTACAGAACTATGATGACCAGAATGGGTATAGTAAAAGTGACAATGAGGTCAACAACTCCTGCAATATAATTAATGACAACCACACACTCCCCTAAACAGGAGTTAGACCTGCCCGGTTTATACAGGTGATCATGTAGAAGTAAAATCCTGTAGATAACTGACCAAATCCAACACAAACAAACACAGTTTTGTACTCTTCTCTTAGTGACTTTGGTCGGGTAATGCAGCGGGTCACAAATAGCGATATAGCGGTCAACTGATATGAGCACCATATTGGCTACCGATGCAGATGTGATAATGTAGTCTACAAAATAATACAGCGTGCACAGAATGTCACCGAGAAACCAGCAGGCATCTATGTAGATTATTTCAACGGGCATCAGCAGGAGGCCCACGAGGAGGTCTGCGATGGCTAGAGAGAGGATGAGGAGGTTGGTGGGGCTGTGGAGCTTCCTGGAGAGGAAGAATAACATCACTGGAAATATTACAATATAAAGCAATTGTAGAATTCACAAAACTTTATAATATAAAGTATGAATGGTCAAATAAATATGACCAGATACAATGCATACATAATATGAAGTTATATTTCCACTTATGGCTCCTTGTATCTTAACTTGTAAACATAAAGTTCTCTGTAAAATTAACATTTCTTTTACCTTCTACCTTTTTCTTTTCTCATTTTAAGTATGACTCATGATATCTAATAGGGAAGGTATCCTCATTAGACATTTTTGACTTCTAACTCTCCTCTCCTCACCTTTTTTTATTACATCAGAATAACATCATTTAACATATAATTATATGTGGCAATGCAAAAGTCATAAAAACATTATAATCTGTAAAAGTATGAATGGTCAAAAAACTAAATTTGACCAGATACAATGCTATATAGAACATGAAGTAATATTTTCAAATAAGCAAATATTTATCACACTTAAGGCTCTGTGTAGCTTAACTTAAATTGTACATCACTCTCCATTTTTAGCAGTTGCTTTAACTAAATGATTGAATGTGACAACTAAAATATGAGATTGCATGGCACAACCTAAAACATTATGACAATAATAGGGCCAAATAATGTCCCAACATGACAACAGCTCCTTTAACATAATTAATTACAGCTACACACTCTCCATAATAGCAATTATAATTGTCTTCTTGTTTAAAAAAATCCCTCGGCATCCGAGAAAATCTGTGAAAAGCAGAAAATATCCAACACAGACAAATGCAGAGACTAACTCTTTTCAGAGTGACTTGGAATAAACATTCCAAGTCATTTAAACACTCATGTTTAAATGACTGTGTTTGTGTTCTTGTTTAAATTATTATTACCAAAAGTATTTTAATCACAATCTACAAGATGCACATTCTAACTCTCCTCTCCTCACTTTTTTTTATTACATCAGAATAACATCATTTAACATATAATTATATGTGGTAATGCAAAAGTCATAAAAACATTATAATCTGTAAAAGTATGAATGGTCAAAAAACTAAATTTGACCAGATACAATGCTATATAGAACATGAAGTAATATTTTCAAATAAGCAAATATTTATCACACTTAAGGCTCTGTGTAGCTTAACTTAAATTGTACATCACTCTCCATGTTTAGCAGTTGCTTTAACTAAATGATTGAATGTGACAACTAAAATATGAGATTGCATGGCACAACCTAAACAAACCATTATGACAATAATAGGGCCAAATAATGTCCCAACATGACAACAGCTCCTTTAACATAATTAATTACAGCTACACACTCTCCATAATAGCAATTATAATTGTCTTCTTGTTTAAAAAAATCCCTCGGCATCCGAGAAAATCTGTGAAAAGCAGAAAATATCAAACACAGACAAATGCAGAGACTAACTCTTTTCAGAGTGACTTGGAATAAACATTCCTGTCACATTCCTGAAATTGCATGGCACAACCTAAAACATTATGACAATAGGCTCTGTGTAGCTTAACTTAAATTCACTCTCTGTTATTTAACTGTTTTTTTTTTTTCGTTTTAAGTATTACTATTGATATCTAACAGGGCAGGTATCCACATAAGACTTTTTTGCCTACTGTCTTTTTATATATATGTATTTATGTACAAATAAAAAGATTAATAAAAATAACCAGGATGTCTTCATGAATGGCCTGGACATGACAACAAATGCAGTAAATAAAAATGTTGTACACTGCTGTATGTTTGTCAGTGGTAGAATAGGAGGTCAGAGTGCATGCAGTAGCTTTGATAACAACATTAATATTGCTATAAATAGACTAATGGTTGCACAGTTAACAATTATAGTAATAAAAAGACAATTATGCACGTGTATTTTATGCTGGATGCAATACAATTAAATTGTTTGGACAGCTAATCCCCAAAAATGCGTTAATGTAACAAAATCTCTGTTGACCTAACTTTTGTGCTTGAAATTGAGGTAAAGAATATTCTATGATATGATGAATGTCATCACTACACGTACTTTAATCATAAAGCCATTAAAAAAAGTAATACAGTTCTTTAAATGTATTGCACCGATGTGTCTGAATGCAAGAGGGAAAAGGCAAAAAAAAAACATTGTTTTTATCACACTGTAAATCAATGTCAAACAACCACAACATAGTTCCAGTGTCCACGATAAAAACAATTTTTCTCATTGTTCAGGTTATTTCATAACATTTTAGATTATTTTATGAACCTGAAGTGGGAGATGGAGATGATGACCAGCAGGTTAAGAGCGACAGTGAGCAGAGAGACGAAAGACAGCAGAACAGAGATCATCATGACCTCAGTGTGTGGATGTGTAGGCTTCCTGCAGGAGGAGTTAAGATGTGGAATGCAGAGTTGAGCTTCTCTCAGGGTCTCCATCGTCAGAAAAGAGAAGCTGCTGAACCCTGGCAGCTTTCTAACCAGAACTTTCTGTTGCACTGTTCTTTTATCACTTCCCTCCTTCTCCACGCTACAGCTAATGTTTTCATATAGCTTGGGAATGATTTCCCTCGTCCCACAATTTTTACATCATACCGTTTAATTTATCTCTTTATTTCTCTATCTCAACAGTTTCTGAGTTATTTCCTAAAGTAATATTCATCAGTTTCTTGGCCCTGGAGGCAGAAATCCATAACAACCTTAACATTGCATACATTTCATATATTATTACGAACCAAAACTATGAGGTAAAAGACACCGAAATGCTCTTTAGAGATGGGGGGATGTAGAGTCCGTTGAGTATTCTCACTGGTTTCGTCACTAAAAGCTTCACATAACACATAGGAATGGAATCAAGTGTTCATATAAAACATGTTATAAGCGGTTCCCCGAATGATGTCTGTAGTTTGGAGAACAGGAACTGGTTGGACAAAGAAGAGGATCTGATGGTCCAACTTGTTTTGTCTTTCTGTTTGGTCTTGCAAGTTTTCCTGTGTTGCTGTTGAGTTTAATTACTTCCTCAACAATGGGGCCATGTTAGACTGCTGCCTGTATGTAGCTGGCAGACTAAAAACAATTTGAGTTTTTTGCCCTGATTCAACTCATATCTTGTTACCTTTTTCAAACATAGGGATAAAGCCTGGGGCAAATTTGGCTCGACTAAAGACTCTGCTGACTGGGAAGCCCACAGATATTTGAGGAACTTATACAAGACCAAAACAAGGAATGCAAAATCAGACTACTATAAAGCCTTTCTCAGGACTTTCATAACCCTGAAGTGATTTCGAATCCACTGAGCCGTATTCTCAATAAAACGAATAAAAGCGTCATAATCCAGATAACAATTAATAATAAAATGATTTCTGATTCTTTGCTTAATTCCCATAACTTAAATGAATATTAATCTTCTATTTGTAGTTCCCAATATTTTCATTCCTATGGAATGGCTGTGCCTACTGATTTCATCTTGCTATTTTTAAGTCAAGAGTTAGAGGTATTGCTGGTCCAGATGGATGGAAGCCAAATGTGTTAAACTTGCTGATCATGTATTAATGTATCCTCTTGCAGATTTATTTATTTATTCTCCATATACCTGTTCAATTCCCCCATATGGAACTGTGTCAGAGTTACCCTCTTTCAAAGTTGGAGATCCATCTGATGTGAATAATTATCGACCAACCTCTATTGTTTGGACTATTGCTAATATCTTATTTAACATCCTCCAATATTTGTCAGGTATTACAATCCTTAATCTTTTGTCACCTGCAAAAATGTCCAGTCATTTAGTCAGCAGCAGCAAAGGAAATAAGTAAATAGACTACAACTAGTTCAAAACAGAGCTGTCAGATTTGCACTCCAGTGCTCAATATGATTAAATAAAGCATATATGCACTCTCTTCTGTCATGGTTCTCAATCCAAATGAAACTCCACTATAACCTTCTCATGCAACAGATATAAACATCACACATGCTTGCTCAGGTCACATGATACCTCAAACCCGAAGAACAAACCTCATGAAACGCACGGTTATCTACTGTTCAATAATAACTTGGAACTCAATACCTCCTCATTAAACTTATATAGTTGACAAACTTTTCATTTTGAAAACAATTAAGGCTCATCTAAGGCCACTGACCTTATGACTAGAACTCTACACTATATTGACTTTGTAGACTCCTCATCCTACTTTGAAGAAGTTATGGTGGCATAATGTATAAGGTTGGTTCTGATACTATAAATCCTAGTCTCTGACTGTACTTTGTATGTGACTTTACAATTTGGTCTATGCTGACTGTACTGTGTTAACTGTATGTTTTACATCATGTTTAATATAAATTGTGATTTGTCCTCTTTGTGGACCCCCAGAAAGATTAGCGGCCGCCAAGGCGACAGCTAATGGAGATCCAGTTAATAAACAATTTAGGAAAATAAACAAATGTTGCCAGGTTTCAGCTGGAACTTCTATAGTTGGAAAAATGAAATATTTCTGGTAACTCCAACTTGGAAATACGACTCAGAGGATTAACATTTGTTTCCCACTCAGTTTGTCATAATAAAAGTTTGAGCGATATGATGTGAAAGCAGAATTAGGTTTGCACTAGATTAGACACTGACACTAGTGACCTGACAGCTACAACAACCCGTAAACTAATTTCCTGCAGTTGTGGTGTGAGCAAATTATCATCTTACAAAATGTAATATTTCCCAAATCACATTTTCATGATTACGAGATTAAAAGTGCTGCTCGAGTATAAAGAATGTCTTAACAACAAGGATGGTTTTTTTCCCGATGATTAGGCCTCCACAGCTAGGTAACAAATGCATATACACTGGGTTTAATGTCACAGAATTAATAAATTAATTGCTTTGCTGTTTTTATGTTATGTTATCAAGTATTTGTATAAGCACAGTACATTCACCAATAAAAAATATCCTTTTTGTTTCTCAGAATTATAAAAATATTGCATTTTTTTCTGTGATTTGGGTGATCAAATCCTTTCGATGTTCATGTGTCGGGGTTTCAAAACAAAAGTTTAGTCATGAAAGAAGAAATAATCTCAGTAAAAAACAACAACAACAACCTCTGTTTACTTTGAATCGTTGGTCTATTTCGCAATGATTGCACCATGTGTTGATGTTAGGAGCTTTTTTTGTTTTTTTCATCTCACAGTCACACCTCTGATTGCTCTGATGTCATCATGCGACACTAATGAATGCAGGTGTGAAAATTGTCAGAGAGTTGCTTAGCCCATTGGGTCTTAATAACACCATGTGTGTGTTTGTGTGTCATGACCATAACAACGAGACCAAGCTCTGAAGATTTGTACAGAGAACGGATATTTTCCAGACTGAAACAAACACGCTGTGATGACCCCTCCTCTCCACTAGGGCTCTGTGTCCTGTTTGCTGGCTCTTCTTCGTATTTCAGGATGTTGTTGTTTGATTTGAGGCTCTCTCTTCCTTGTCTGACACGGCTGCTGTTTGGTTTTGTTTGCCCCACACATGCTGACATTACTGATTACTGACTCCCCATGTTTGTTTAGTTAAATTACGATTATTCTTTAAGTAAATGTGGTTATTTATTACGTTTACCTCGTGGTCTCCTATTTATGTTGCAGCCTTTGAGCCGGGTTGTAACACACGCGTAAGATTGCATATGGACATGACATTGTCTCATTTCCTATTCCTTGATCAACAATTTAAAATGATTATTATCATATGAGCATTGATTACATTTAGTTTCAGCTCCAGTGTGGGATCGCACACGGCCACAACAAATACTCTCATATACAGAACTATGATGACAACTACATCAACAGGCCCTGTAAGGTCGACCAAACACTAGCCATTGAAGGAATTATGCTCACTGTATTGCAGGAATACTCACTGCACTACACATAGTACTGCAATGATACTCACTGTACTGAATTAAAACAAACAATTTGTTATGATTTAAAAAGTTTTGTCAATATTAACAGATTAGATGATGTTCTTAAGGGCGGCATATGATCCCAGTCTACACTACCGTGGGTTATGCTGTGTTTCACATAATATAGAGGAGTTAGAGAGTTCTGGAAAGCAGAGTTCAACTCTCTCAAACTGCATCACTGGACAGACGAGACGGGGAGAAGCCGCTTAGCTCGTGCAGCGTTCTCACCAAATGTTTCAGTCACACAGCTTATCTACCCATCTACATTTAATGATGTAACACATTGAAATTTTGTCACATAATTTGAGCAGACTTTGCCAGCACAGTAATGTAAACGAGTTGAGATAAGTTTGATAATGATGAGTTAAACCGACAAGGCAGGTCTGAGATATCTAAAAATGGCAACGCATGGTTCACACTCAAACATTCATAAATTAGCTGCAATTGGCTCCAGATGCTGTAGCAGGATACAATGCATCCACAATCACTTGACATAAGGGGTTAGAATCTAACATTTTTGGTTCTTCTACAAGAGCGTCTGATACAGGCTTGGGAGTCATGTAAATATACAAATAAATACCCATGTTTACAATCATGCTCAAAAGTATTTATGAACTAGAAAGGCTGATCAAGATACACTTGTTTAAATGCTAATAAAAATAAAAACAATGTGTGAATAATGCCTTGTTCACATTATTTTTCCAGAATTTGTAGAACAGGCAAAACCCGTGTCATTATTTCACCTTGTATTTAACTAGCAAGGACCACACCATCAACGGAATGTGTTTTACAATGTATTAGTGAAACATGAATGGAGGGCGAGGCTTGAACATGAACTTCGTCTTTTCGGTCAAATGAGTTGGGGGGGGAACTTTGTCGGGGAATCCGCCGTGGTGACCGGGCAAAACGAACCCCCCAAAATCCCCAATTACTTGAGATAGGATTGAGCTGATTGGAGATCCTTGAGATTTGAGTGGATGTAGAGGTGGTACGCTTGAGAGGACCTGCGTCTCATGATTTGGATGAGGTGTTCTGGAATGCCATTACATGAGGCTGAGGTAGTAAGGCTACGATCCTAATGGAGTGTCCGGAGAAAAGGGCTGGAGAAATAACGGACGAGGAGAGAATGTCGTAGAAGTTCTGATGGAACCAGAATCTAGTAGCTACTTGGCCGCATTCTATGATGAAGAGTGGATCTGTAAGCTCTGGGATTTCCAGAACTGCAAGTAGCTTAAAGGGTCTTGAATGGCTCAGCTGTGACTTCATTTTGAGGTAAAAGACTAATGTGGGTTGGCCTACTTGATTAGTTTTTGTTCACTTTGAGTAGAATGTCATGGTGTCTTCTCAGAAATAAGATAAGTCAGATATGCAGGCGTGGCAGCATGAGTCGAAAAGAAGGGTTTAGGCAGTAAACTCGGAGCATCTGTGGAAACCAAAAAAGGCCGGGGAGAAGATAGCTTCTAGGGTTAAGGTAATGTGAGGATTGCTGTCCAGAGCGGATAGTGAGGATGCAGACGGACAGTAAATCAAAAGTGAGGTGAAAGCTACGAGGATTTTGTTTGTGCTGTTTCCACAAAAGATCTTTAAGAAGTTTGTTGAAGCTTATTGAGGATGATTTGAGGCCAGGCATTGGTCGCTGGTTAAGAGTCTGGAGAAGAAGCTTACCCTGCTAAGGTACACTTTGATGGTAGGCGTTTTGATGGCCATCACAGAATGAGCTATGGTAACAAGAAAGGTCATGGAGACCAGGTTGAACAACGGGAATGTTATGTTGTATTGGTCGTGGAAGTACTGGAAGCGAGGATCGAGTTTCGTGAGCTGATGATCAGAGGTAAAAGGGTGGATATTACAGGTTGAACGTCAGTGCCGAATATGGAACAACAAAAACAACAAAAAAGTAATATTTCCAAATCTCATCATGATTACAAGATTGGGAGTGCTGCTCGACCATAAAGAATGTCTTAACAACAAGGATGTTTTTTTCAGATGATTAGGCCTCTACAGCTACGTAAGAATGTACATTTAGTGTGTTTAATGTCACAGATTGTATAAAATCATTGAGTTGCTGTTTTTATGTTATGTTATCACATGTTGTCTTTTTTCTTTTTCAGAATTATACTAATATTGTGTTGTCTGTGATTTGGCTGATCAGATCCTTTAAATGAAGATCATATGTGTTCATGTGTCGAGGTTGCATCACAAAAGTTTAGTCATGAAAGATGAAATAATTTCAGTAAAAAACAACAACAACCTCTGTTTACTTTGAATCGTTGGTCTATTCAACAATATTTACATAATGTGTTGATGTTAAGAGCTTTTTTCGTCTCACAGTCACACCTCTAATTGCTCTGATGTCACCATGTGACACTAATGAATGCAGGTGTGAAAATTGTCTTTGCCAGAGAGGCACACAGCGACAGTTAATGGGCTACACGCCGAGAGTTGTTCAGCCCATTGGGTCTTAATAACATCATGTGTGTTTTTGTGTGTCATGTCCATAACAACAAGACCAAACTCTGAAGATTTGTTAAGTGAACAGTTATTTTCCAAACTAACACAAACACGCCTAATTGTGTATAACTATAAAAACACAAAACTCATGTAATATTCCCATACATTTTTTTATTTCTTGTACACTATCATAATAAAGGTAGTTAAAGCATACAGCATATTTTTGTTTTGTTGAGGCCACAGACCTGTGTGTGTTTTAATGTCAATTAGTTCCCACATTGATTGCAGGACCTTGCAATTTTGTCCAAACCTGGTCAGAACAATGTGGAAGTCCAGTTAAGTCCTTTAAGGGATCTAACAATCACAACAAAAGTCTACAGGAACATGGTAGGACTGTCACCCTCCCTCTCCAAATTGATAAAGTTAATGGTTTTGCTTGCTCCAGGTGCTGCTAATCAACGTGTACCCCTCCAATGATGTAGCAATCATTTTCACCAATTCAGGGGAATAAACCCTAGAAGACGAAACAAGACTTAAGAAATTTAAGGCTGGATAAAGATCAGTGTGTCCGTCTGGTTATTACAATTACATGTGCTGGTATAGATTCAAAGCAATGATAAGCAATCCCAGACTCATAATCAGCGCCAAAGCAGGAATCATTTTGAGTCTTGAGCTTGTTGGTCAGCGGAATCTCGATGGAAACCTAGGAAGGTAACAAAATCCAAGTCGTGGTTAGTTGTTAATTCCTATATAATACATATGTGTCTTCTCCAAAATAGGAGCAAAATAAACAAATATGGAATGAAAAGCAGGAACAAAAAAGTTTCTTTGTTTGTATGATTTCTAAGGTCTTTGGTTTGTTGGTAATTTCCATCATCTAGTCATCTGCCACGACTCAAGCCAAACTTTCACTTGTCTTGATTTTTTTCATAGCTTACTCTTATAAACAATTGAACATAGTGGTGTGCTAGATGTCTTTTTTTCCCATTTTGCTCACTCAGGGTACGTTTACTGAGCACATATGCTCATTTAGCAGTGGCTTATTGGGGCTGGTTTATTCACTTTTAAGACTCCAGACATTTTGTCTTATGGGGGTTCCTGTCCAAAATTGAACCCAATCAAATCAACTTAATTTGAAAATGTTCTGTTAAGTTTTTGCAGTTTGCCTTTTGTGTGTTTGGCAGTAAACATCTACTGTAAAAAAAAGATAATGAAGATGCCAAGTCGTCATGACTGCAAAAACTAGGCATATAAATGTCACATTGTTTCTTTACATGTGCATGATATGTCTCATTGTTGTGGTAGCACTATCATGAACTTTTTACTTTTCTCTTTAAATCGCAGTTTTTTGGGGAGTAACCTGGATGTACACTTTTCTATGTGCCATGCTATAATTGGTGCACTCTGGACATGGAGGGGTGCCTCCCTTTCTTGCTTGTCCTAATTGAAAGAGCAGGTGTGTGTGATGCAGTGGATATAGAAGACTGAATGCATGTTTAACTTATGGAACCTTCACCTGTTCCCAATAACCCTTAATGGTTACAGAAAGTGAGTAATGCTGTCAAAAGGAAGGCCTTGTGAGTATTCGGTTGTTTCCCCTTCATAAACCACTTAGACCACCCAAATTAAATATAGAGAATATATCTGCAACTACATTGTACACTTGAATTTGGGTACCATCTGTGCCAATAGAAATGATTTTAGGTAATTGTAAAGCTCATTTTGTTATTGTTAATTCCATCTAAAAACAACTCTTTTCAGCTTTGTTTAGAAAAACCAATGAACCAGACCTCTATACATGTTCCCATTCAAACGACTTTTGTTTTTACGTGGAAGGCTGAGGACAGGCTCTTAGATGCTGTAGGAGAAGAGTGTGCAAATTCTCCTCCATACCATGCAAATTAATAGTGACGTGTGGAATTGACCCAGAAATGATTCAGAGACAGTGGAGTAGCTATTAGAAGGGTTGATATGCCCTAGAACGTAACCTTTGAACACAAAACAGCTAGGGTAAGACATGGTTTATGGTTATGAACCTGTAAAGTGAACTCAATTTTTTTCTATCCTTTCACTGCTGGTTCCCTGAGTTTTGGTTGTCGAGTGATATGGTTTATACTGTTAAAATCTGTGGAGCTTTAGCATGTTGTTAATCCTCTAGTATCTTGGTGTTTGAGTTGAGTTTTGTTTTGCACATCTTTTCTTTTCTTTATTAATACACACATGATACTTTAATAATATAGTTGTTTTAACATACTCTTATTTGTTTATTTATATATTTATATTTTTTGCCCCAATCAATCACCTAGCCAAATTCCTTGTATGTGTATCATACTTGTTAATAAACAGCTTCTGATTCTGATTCTGGTTTTGGCAAAAATGGGCTTTTAGCCGAGCTTCTTCCTGTTATGTGGGTGTTTAGGATGAATATGTTGCTACATGTTTAACACGTCCTTATCTGTTGGTTGTTGCGATTTGCACGTAGGTGAGGTGCACTTACCTACTAAGTCCAGGCCATGCTGATGAAGGCAGGGTTTTCATCCTCATATGTTGACATGGCAGATCTACGCCTCCTCCCAGCCTGGTTGCACAGCTGTGAAGAAGATAAAGGACAGAAAAATAAACATTCTTACAAATTTACGTTTATGTTTATTTGTGGATTTACGTGAATATATTCAGGATCTGGGCATACCGGGGCACAGGCATTACTCTGCGTCACACAAAGCTCTACTTTGCAATGCAAGTAGACTCCACCAGTTTTGCCAGAGAACTGGAATGTGTTGAAAGAGAAGTAGTTGGACGTTCCCAGTCCATTTCCCTCCACCTTCACCGTCTGGTCAGCAGGGTTAGGGCAGCTATTCAAACATTAGAAAGCAGACATGTAAGGGACTTGCCAAAAACAACAAAAAAGAGGTTTAATCGGAAAGATCATCTCTGTGTGGCTAACCCTTCGATGATGAGGTCATATCTCAGGCCTCCAATTGGCGAAGGCTGATCGGTGGCCCAGCAGGCGTCAGTCACAACAAGGACCATATTTTCATTCAGCCCATCCGTCTTAAGCTCCACCCAGATTTTCTGGTCCAGTTTGATGTCGGTGCTTGGCTGGATGGCAATCATACGGTCAGCGTTGGTGTAGGCCTTCATGGTCAGATTGTAATTCCATTCTCCAGAAGTCATGTTCTGGATCACAGAGCTGCAAAGCAAAGATACTTCCTAACTATACAAGCACTCTGACTGCGTTTTAGATAGCAAACGTTGTAGATAGAACCTGGCTCTGTTTTAGTACCACCTCGGTTGTGGGTCCAAGCAAACTGGGCCGATACTAGATGGCGGATTTAAAGCACTGCAGAGCACTGATTGGTCAGAGGGATTCGTGACTAGAATTGTCACTAGAATTGTTACATCCTGCACATTCCACCTATTTATAAGTAGCCAAGGTACCATCAATTGCAACCGCATTTTATTTTTGACTTGACATAGATTTAAAAAAATGTCATCCCCCCAAAACTACAATGTACACTACGCTGTATAACCAACAAAGTGCAGACATTCCTCTGTTTGGTTGCCAATGAAAGCATTTAGCGAGGGTCCCGTTGAAGATGATGTCAAGGCAGTTTCATGTAGTGATGCTAGAAAGGTCAGCTCAGAATCCTGCCTACACTGAGGGGGTACTATCTGCAGTGGAAAACGAACAAAAAGGACTTGGTACCAAAAAGGAAATCGAGTCGAGCTGAGCCGTTGCTTACTGTTTAAACACGGCTAAAAAAACAAGTGAAGCTCAGTCAGCCTCCTCTTGGTATCAAAAATATGACAACTCTGTAGCTACACACTGTTCTCCCACCACACACCTGTGTTTGATTTTAATGGCCAAGGTCGTGACATCCGGCTGATTGTAATGACAGGAGAAGTCAATACGCACTGGGCTGTGACGGTTGATCAGGCCAGACGTGGAGATGTTCCGTGTCATGATGGTGTTCTTGTAGATAATTTCACTGTTGTTTGCCTAAATGGTCACATGCAGACAGATATTGTCAATGCACATTCAGGTGCAGCTAACAGTGCATTCAATTTTAGATTCTACTCAATGAATATGAAAGTTTTAGGCTGCAACATTTGATGTACGGTATAAAATGCAACAATAGACACATTTTACTAGATCACCAACTTTTTAAAAAAATGGGGCCATAAGTCAATCCTACAGTGCGCTTACCACACCCCTGCAGAATGATGAAAAACAGTACATCTCTAGTGTAAAAGGGATTTGGCTGCTTCTTGAGAGAAAAATGAATAGAAGGTACCAACCGTGACCACTGTACCACAAGTGTTGCTGCCATTGTAGTTGAACATCACCATGTGGGTCAGGTTGTCCATTTCAGCTTTGCAGGCCTGGTCATTGAGGTGTAAGACAGAATAATCGATGCTCTTGTCCTCCAATAGACAATTAGCCAGAATTACTGAAGCAGAACTCTGCTGGCAGACCGTCGGCTCACCTAAACACCCGTTACAAAAAATTAGCCTTTTCCAGACAACATGCAACAGCACAGATGAGGATGAGGCAATCATAAATGCAACATTGAAAGACATCTTTTAGGAATTTTCATAGTTTCTTAAAGGACAGTTTTTCCATAAATCTGAAACAGCTCACCCTTTGAAAAATCCCTCAAGCCTAAAATGAAATAGCAATTGAGACAATTGTGACTGCATTGTGTCCTAGCTGACTCACCAAGTGTGCCTGTCGATCTGTACTTGGAGGCAAAAATGGCCCGACAGAGGCAGCTGGGTTCCCCAACATTGCGCTCACCACAGAACTCATGAGCACTGCAGAACCTGTCCTTACAGAAGGTCCGAGGGACAGCAGCTGAAAACACACATCAAGACAACCTGCCGGTAAGAAAACAATGCCTTCCAATTTTAATATGATTCTTCCATACAACTGACTGGTATCAAACAAAGAAATCGGCCACTTTTTTAAGCATACATGACTTGATAAGATCCCCTGAAATTTGCATAAAAACAATATCTACCCTAAAGATTCATAAAAATGTGCCTAAAAAGATATAGTAATAGATAATTGATTTGTTTATTCAGGTCATCTTGAACATAACCAAAGATAATAATAATAAAAGACAGACTTACGGCAGCTGGTCGTTGTCCTCCAACTCTCCATCGTAATATTGCTGTGGAGGCTGCAGGCCCTGGCGTAGGCCTCCAGGAACTGGCACTTGAGACCATCCACTGCAGGGTATTTGCACAAAGTGTTAGTGCAGGCAGTTATGAAGGGCTCTGGGTTGATGTGCTCATTGCAAGCAGTGAAGGGAGCCTGCTTCAGGAGATTACACCTGTTTAAGTGAAAATGTGGCATGGAAGTTTAGTCATCAAGGACAGTAAGGCACATGTTTAACAGAATCGACAAGATAAAATTGGTTGAGGTGTAAAAGTTCAAAATGTATCCCTGGTTAGAAGGCACCACCAAATGATAAATGTGGTGAGCGTGCCATAGAGGTTAATAAAGCCTGCTTATAAGTCAAAATTGAGTTTAATTTGTGTTTACCATTCAGTTGTAGTGTTGCAGTTGATTGTACTGTCAGCAGCGTCATCATACTCTGTCTCACAGCTATGGGACAACAAACAGCAAAAGTCTGTTCAACAACTCAATAATTAAACTCCAGTATATTTGAAACCAATTCAATCAAAATAGAAGTAGTAGTCAATTACATATTGTGTTTGAGGTCTTACCCGGTAGACCAGTGTCCAGTAACCCTCTCGTCATTCAAAGAACTCGTGGAATTGCCACATAAACCATCCACGGCTGCTTCACTTGGTCCTGGCCGGTTTAAGAAGAGAATGTGTGACAGATCAATAAACTTTTACACTGGACAAGCACAACAGCACACTTAAGGTAGCTTTGGCGGCTGTGGCACATGAGGTAGAGCGCTTGACCCGCAACCACAAGGTCGGTGGTTCAAACCCCTCCACAGGCAACATGCCGAGGTGTCCTTGAGCGAGACACCTAACCCCAAAATTGCTCCCCGGGCGCTTCATTGCAGCCCACTGCTCCTCTGGGATGGGTCAAATCCAGAGAACTGAATTTCCCCATTGTGGGACTAATAAAGGCTTACTTATTATTATTATTTATTTAATGGTTTTAATTTAAGATTAGGTCTACTAGTAGGGTGAGTACATCAATACCTAAAGTAGTTACATTACAGATCTTGTTTTGGTTAGCAATATTGGAATCTATAGAATTAATACCAAAAAATAAAGTAACTAAGGGGCCCTCTCAAATTACTTCATAGTTCAGATAATAAACACAAACATTTGAAGCACAGTTTTGTAATTTGATAAGCATGTAATAAGTAATAAGCAGAAATATAAAAGATAGACTTTACGTTTGGAAATAAATTAAGTGGTAATAGAAATGTATTCAGAAGGAGCCCATCTATCATACATTTACCTGCTACATAAAGATACATGGCTATTCCCTATATGTTACTATATTTCCCGCTTTTAGTAATAATATAATCAATTTGGTCCATTTCTACTTACATTACACATAAATATCATCATACTTTTGAATCACTACTTGAAAGTCTATTTGTATGCAGATGATACCATCTTGAATGTCTCTGGCTCTGCTGCAAACCATGCTGTCTCTGGCTCTGCTGTCATCTTTCTTTGAGGCTTTACAATTATCACTTCCTAATCACAGACTAGTTTTACATTCAAATAAGACCAAGTTCATGGTATTCTCTACATCCAAGAGTGTCTCTAAATGTCGAGCAATTCAAATTTTAAATGATACCCATATCATTCTTGCTGGTTCATACAGAGACTTATAAATTTCGACTTGACAGCAGACTGTGATTCTAGATTAATGTTTTACATTTGATTGAAGATCAAAGTAAGCTTTCTGCTCTATTTATCATTATTTAAGTGTTGTGTTTTATCACTAAATTCCTTACACATCAGTGCTCTCTGTAGCACAAAGGTGGATTAGAGTAGAATAAATAATCATCTTGTGATATTTATCTATAATGCTACCACACAATTCTGCTCTCATTCACATAATTCTTGTAACTACTTAATCCTAGATATAACATATGTATCCACAAATCTTGGCAGACAGTGTTTTATGACTCTTGATGAATGCTGTTGTCCTGGGTTTTTTGTGTTCTTTTTCTGGTTGGTTGTCTGATTATGTTATGTTGTTCTAAGGTATATCAGATCAGAAGTCTGGTAAACCATTTTTTAAAGTCTCTACGCAATCATTTTCTCTTCTGTGGGTATTACTTATGAACAGATGAAAAAGGTTTTGTCAAGATAATCTTAAATAAAAATGCCTTTAGGTTTAATTTTTTTTTGTACCTGTCGTGTGGATTAATGTGGTATAGCCATCAAAGAGGACAGAAACAGTGTAGTTGGAGGCTGACATCTTAGCAGTGACTCCTGTCTGGTCCCTTGAGAGCTCCACACCATGGACCACCTGAGCTGTGGCGTTGAGCATCAGCACTTTGTCATTCAGCTTTATCACAGCGGATGAGCAAAGCGAAAGAAGAAACACTTACTCAAACACCACAAAGACACAAATTAGTCATCATATTTTTTGGAACAAATGTTGCTTCACATCATAAAGCATTTGGTCTGCCATCAAGAGGTTGAACATAAGAAATCCTTTGTTATTGGCCTTGTGCGGTCCAATTTAAGGTTCACTATCAGTGTTGGAAAAAGAGTTGGAGAGAGTAGCAAAGCTACAATATACTGTGTTACAAAAGTCAAAGTCCTGCATTCCAAATGTTATTAGTAAACGTGCAAAGGTATTGGCATTAAAATATATCAAAAGTACCAAAAATAAAAGTACTAATAATTAAGATGAGTAAGATCAGCAAATGATGAGATCTACATTACTCCAGAAATTGTGGCAGTGGGTAACATACCTTAACCCTGCCACCTTGTTCCAGGGAAATCTGAACACCTGGACCCTCCAGCATCACACGATCCAAAAAACTAACATCTTTACGTCGTCTTTCCTGGAAAACCCCCAGCATCCGCAAGCCTGGGAACGATAAGGACCCCATCAGAGTGTAACCACACCGGTCCGGGACAGAGTGAACTCTGCCAACGAAATCGATGACAGTAGAGCCGGTCACAGAGCACATGGCGTTCAACACGCAACTACACGAGGAGGGGAGAGACGGATACAACAGAAAATAAATGTATTAGCGTTTGGTTAAGACTGAAACACTTGAAGGACTCAAGAGTAAAAAACAAATCTGAACAAAATTATAAAAATAAAGGAGAAATGCAAAGACATTTCATATAAAGTCAATGCAAAGAACGTTAGTTATAAACCATTACTCCAGATGCTATGAGTATTGGCATATTCCTCTAAGAGCACTTTGGTTTATACCCAAAGCGCCTGGGCAGTATTGATAATACGTTCCTTTGTGCCATGCCCAGGCCTCTCTTACATCCGCACTTGCGACATATAAGTGCTTTTGTTCTGTAATTTTTGAGGGAAATTTTCTTTGTTTAATTTCTTCAAATACTTACACCCCATTGCCTTGGCAACGCTCCATGGGACCACAATCACTGACGGCAGTAGCGACTCCGCTCACATCACAGGTTACAGTAGAGCATATATTTGGGTCACTCACTGTCGTATTTGTCTTATAAACAAAGCCTAGGAGTTAAGAAAAATGAGCTTAAAATGTACGACTTTACTCGTAGATCTTTTAACTGTAAACCAATTAAATAACAGCTATTCAATGTATTCCAATTTTGCTTTTTAAGACAAAATTTGCACTTTAGGAACCACTGCATTTACTTACCTGAGAGTCTGCATCCGCTTACATCTGTGATTACGCCATTGATTGTATCAGCTGTCTGGAATTTCTGTTTAGAAACTGTAAGACCATCGACTTGTGCATCAGCCTCCTGGAAATTGCCAGAAAAACATAATAACTGTGTAAAACTATTGTGTAATGGTTGTACTCATGAATCAAGGTTCATGAGTCCAAAATGAACAGTCCCATCCTAAATAAAACTTGTGTCCAGAATCAAAAAGCATCTAAGTTGTGCCGACAATGGTCCTTAGATGGAAAGGTTTTTACATTGTGTCATGTTTTGCATGTGAAATAAATGAATTATTTTGCAACTGAGGAGTCTCCTCTGCTTCTTTTATCAGTGTGATATTCCCTACTTTATGTGGATTGCCTGAGTGCCTTGTAATCGACCAGTGTGGGATACTGATTGAGCTGCTGAATTGGGACGCAGCTTTTGATCTTCCTCATTATCCTCCGACTCACATCACACTTTCCAAAATACATCCGTCAAATCATTCATATTTATCTTAATAGTATACTTACAACATCAACATTTTGGTACCCAGAATATGTCCTGATTGCCAAAATTGCTTGTGTCCCAAAGTTGCCAAGTTCAATTTGTTCAATCTGACAACAGATAATGGATACAAAGACACAGACTTTGAAATATCACTTTGCATGTTTTATTCATTTAACATGAAAGTAACATTTGTCAATAATAAAACTGAAAAACACTCACTTGGGATTGTTGACTGTCTTTTAAAGTTATTATGTTGACACATTTCCCAGCATTCTTAAGGTTTGGCAGAAGTGTATGAACCCCAGATCCAGTGGGTATGTGTTTAGTAAGTACTGCCAGGTTACCTCTGTCAGCTGTCCCTCCAGACATCAAAATACAGTCATTTTTGATTCCAGGTTTGTATAAACCATTGAAGCAAACTGCAAATCTGTTTGTATCAAAGGCCAGCTGTTAAAAAATCACAGAGACCATTGGTGGATTAATTAAGTTTCAGGGCCCCCCCGTGGCCTTCACCTACAAAATCATTTTTTTGTCTTTGCGTCTTATTTTCTATTGTTTAACAAAAGTGAAGATGTTAGATCATTGTTTTATATTTGTACGTTACATTGTGGCTTGAGTATGTGCACATCCCCCCAAGGTGTGACCTTTTCACTCGACTCCACCCCCTGCACATGCAATTTACCCATCGGCAGAAAGAGATATATCTTGGTCACATTTTGCAACTCATGACTCACTGGTGTAGCGTAAACATCGTCATTTTCTAGTCCATGCCAGTTCCCACGTACTGAGTCTTGTTATCAATGCATTGGAAAAGACCAAACACAAAGTTTAAGGCATTTATATTACTCACATAGACTCTGTCATATTTCTGCCCATAATAGGTGATGGGGCAGGACGTAATGTTCATCTCTCCAGAACTGGTAAATGTCTGGTTTGTTGCATCAGTACCTGAATATACGGAGACACATTGCACACAAGTTAACATTTTGTGTAAGTTTGTTATAGTTATATGCATAAATGTCCCTTTAATTTGAAAAAAAAAAGATCCTATCTCCATGAGAATATCTATACCAACCAGGGTGTTTACATTGGCAGTGCATGTGCTGCAATTGCAATGGGGAGAGAGCAGACCCAACAACAAAGGTATGTGCATATATAAATAAAGCAAACCTTTGCCTTGGTATTCCCCTGTGTTTGAAGAAAATTTCACATCATTATTCAAAGGTTGTCATTTGTTGTATCAACGCTCATAAAACGCAGACCCATCTCCATTATGTTTTTTTGTGTGTAAAATATAATTTCTAACAAAAGTAAATGCTTAGTACTTACTACGCTTAATTATTATTATTTTTTTAATTAAATAAGCAATTTCTTGTTTTCTTAATTTTTTTGTCATATTCAATGATGATTGCTGGAAAAATAAATGCATGTTGATGTCCAATGTGAAGTCTCTATTTGATCATAGGAAAAGACGGTATATACGGTATATAGTTTAGGTTCAAAATTTGCCAAAACTGCTATTTGCTGAGCAAATATGGAAGCCAAGCAAGGAGTCATGCCTTTTGAACATAAAAGCGACTGACTAGGAACCTTCATCATAGCGTGCACTGTGGCCCGTCGTAATTACCTTATGGCACTGGATACCAGTCTCATATTTGCTACATATGCAGCTAGAGTCGGCAATTGGTTAGCTTAGCTTTGCATAAAGACTGGGAAGATGGTGAAACAGAATCTGGCTACTTGTACCTCTAGAGCTCACTTTATTAAAATGTCACATTGCCATTTTAATTGGAGGGATGTGCCAAACAATTTCTTGGAAGCGCACAATAACTCCTTCTGTCCATATTTGTACTAGCCATACAACTAAATAGATGCAGGGTGAATAAAGTCAGGGAGGCTGTGTTTGAGTTGTGAAGCCTTCTTACCTTCCAGCAGGCTGAGTGCAATCAGGTAAATTATGAAGCAGAACATGTTGGCGGTCCTCTGACTGGGACCTGAAACACAGATGGAGTGGACAAAATTTAAACTTATACGTACAGATAATGTTCTAAGTTCTCTCAAGCTAAATATGTAGGCAATATTCAAATTAGATTGTTTTCTTCTCACTTACTCTTTGAACTTAAAATAAGAAAGCATTTATTTAAATATCTTCTTTACGTCAAGGGTCATATGTATTGTTATATGTGCGTTTGCATTGTGAATAAATTCATCACATTATACTCTTTAGAATAGCTTTAAGAAAATTTCTCAAAAATACTTTAGTCTCAAACCAGTTAAAATAACTTACATGTTTAATTTCCTTTCTGTGTATACATTCTTATTTTTAGTAGATTCTGTATTGCTGTTTATCTTTGTATTTTGTTTTAAGAATTTTTTTTTATTTTTTGTCAAAATTCAGCTACACTAAGAGCCGTTGCATGTGTCTGAAAAATTACAATTTGTGAAGACAAGATGCGAGCCAAAATGTTCGAGCTTTCCTTACCCCGTGTTTAAGGAGAAGTTTCTCTTGGATGCTTCAGTGCTCAGACTGTCTGCCTTGCTTCTCTGTTGGGAGGACACTGCACCCTCTCTATATTTATAATCATCGTCCAGAATCCTGTTGACTCGCCCGGCACAGTGAAAGAATTACCATTCCTGTAACCAGTTGTCCTCTTCAAACTGGCTTCTGTCACGAAACATTCCAGTTTCCAAATACTCTGTAATTAACTGAGAGATACTGATGCAGACTGTGATAACTACCTGAGTGCAACAACATATTTGCCTTATTTAGCATGTGTTAGAATCTGTTATTTATCCACTTTATCAATACGTTGTCTGTTGTAACTGATCGTGAGTAAGTTTACCCCAAAATCAAAAAAATATATTTGTCCTTTTACCTGTGGTTTTTCAGGTGTATGTTCATGCAACTCAAGACAAGTTCATGTGGGTTATCTTAAGTAACCAGGTTTTTATTTTTTCTATTCGAGAGAAGGCTGACACCTCTACAGCCAATATTTCTAACACTAGGCATCTCACACCAAAACAAATCTAGAATGATAAAAAGCACTAAAGGGGTAAGGAAAAATATGTATTTTTGATTTTGAGGTGAACTGTCCCTTTAAAGAGCCTTATATTTATTGAAAATCATAAAACATAAATTAGATAATAGATAATACAGAACTGTTATGGCCTCTGTGTGAACTTTTGCCAATGTATTAATTAGTAATTGTTGGTTAAAGGTTGGGTTTAGGGTCAAATAGGTTTATTTGGTTTGAAATAATAAGTCTGTGTTATGTCTATATTTAGTTTTGAAGTACACATTGCATGTGTGATATATGTAACTGGTTGGACATGTGGCGTGTTTAAATAAGTTCACAAACAAAGGAAAAACATCCTAAAGCTAAACAGTGCAGATCTAACCAAGAGAGATGTGGTCTGGAATGTTACAGTGCAGGAAAGAGTTTGACAGTTCTATTGCTGAGGTTTTACCTCCAGGGAAGAATAGACAGATGTAAAGGCCAGGTGTGGCCAGTCAGTCACAGACTGAAGACCAAACAATAGCAGTACCAGTTTTAGAGAATTACATCACGTCACATAAGAACGCACAAACACACATGGAGCTCAAATTCCAGTTAAATTGACATAATTGCAAACAATTTTCATGGATGCATTGAGCTACTTTTGACTCAGTAGGACTGACATTCCTGTTTTCCACAATCCTTTTAAAACTGAACTTTACATTGGGACATGGAAGGAGAGCTCAAAGTTAACATTCTATGCAAAAGAGCATCAGTTCTACTTCGAGCTTACTCCAGATGTCTGAGCTCATCACCCTTTATCTAAGGCTGAGCCCAGCCACCCTACGAAGGAAAAAGCTAATTTCAGCTGATTGTATCAGCGATCTAATTTTTCTGTCACTACTCAAAGCTTATGACCGTAGCTGAGGATCAGAATGTAGATAGACTGGTAAATCAAGAGCTTTGTATTTTAGGCAGAGCTCCCTCTTCACCACAGCGGTCCAGCACAACACCTGCATCACCGCAGACGTCGCACCAAACTGATGGTCCATATTCCCACTACACATATACTATATATATATATATATATATATATATATATATATATATATAGTTTTTTGGGGGAAAAACAATAGAACAGAACAACATAGTCACAAAACAGCATTTAATTTTCTTCATTTTAATGTGCAACATGTCAGTATTTTCAGTTTTTAACTATATTTTGCCAAGCTGTTCCAACTATCGAGTTTGCTCCAGTGACTAACTTGTAATTGGAAACAATAAAACCTCGATGAAAAACCAAAGTCAGTCATGGTGTTCCACAAGGGACTGTGCTAGGACACATTTTAATCACCATATACTGTACATGCTTCCTTTAGGGAATATTATCAAAAAACACTCTATAAACTTTCATTGTTATGCAGATGATACCAAATTATAGCTATCGATTAAGCCAGATGAAGTCAACCAGTTTGCTAAACTTCAAGCTTATCTTAAGGACATAAAAACTTTGATGACCTTCAACGTCCTGATGTTAAACTCAGACAAAACTGAAGTTATTCTGCTAGGCAAAGAACACCTCAGAAATCAATTATCTAATAATATAGTTTCTTTAGATGGCATTGCGCTGGCATCCAGCACTACCGTAAAGAACCTGGGGGTTATCTTTGATCAGGATCTGTCCTTTAACTCCCAGAAAAATACATTTCAAGGACTACCTTTTTTCACCTACGTGCACATTACTGACTTTTCTTCTTCCCAATAGTCTTTGTGCTTTTTCGACTCACAGGTTTCCATGAATCGTGGTTAAATGTGGACCCTAGTTATGCTGTCACCTACTGCTACTACCATTATTATTATTAGTCACATTACTATTACTATTCCCTATACCATTACTGCTCTTATCATTGTTATTATTCTATGATATTCATTGCTGCTGTTATTATTAGTAGTCTTGATTTTTTCCACCATTATTCTGCTTACTACACTTATTATATAAATCACTTATCTCATATGCATTGTGTGTTTTGTAACTCTGTTATGTTGTTCATTCTGTACACATGACATCTTTTGCATGTCTGTCCATCCTGGGAGAAGGATCCCTCCTCTTTCGCTCTCCCTCATAGGTTTCTTCTTTTTTTCCTCCACGTTAAAGAGTTTTTTTACTGGAGTTTTTTGTGCCGATTTGAGGGTCCTGGGACAAAGGATGTCATACATTACATTATACATTACAGTCATTTAGCAGACGCTTCTATCCAAAGCAACTTACAATAAGTGTATTCAACATAGGTATTCAAGAGAACTACTAGTCACCAGAAGTCATAAGTGCATCTCCTTTCTTAAACAAGCATCTAAGAGCATAAACAAGTGCAAAAGGACAGTGCAGAAACAAACTACGAATACAATAAGTGCTAAGTGGAAGGCTCAGGGTAGTACTTCTTGAAATATGTGCACAGATTGCAAAGGCGTCTCAGACAAATTTGAAGTTTGTGATTTTGAGCGATACAAAATAAATGTAATTCAAATGAATCCAATCTTGACAATGAGTTGTATTGATGTTACTCATAAGTCTGTCTCTACAGTATATTAGCATCACAAGAGCCTGGCTGAAGTACCTTAAGGGTGACTATGAGTTTAATAGATTTTCTAAACCAGGGGTAAAAGAAGGCATAGATCACTGGGTTAAGACAGGAGTTGAAAAGCAGCAGCCATACTTGAAAGTTTGAGGATAAACTACTGTCTTCAATAACCTCACCTGTAAAGGATGGAGAGTAATATGGACAAAAACATATCAGAAACACAACCACAACAACACCAAGAGTCCTGGCTGCTTTCATCTCAGATTTCTTAGCAGTTACACCCACTTTACGCTGTACTGTGAGTGCTGCTTTGTGGAAGCGCATGGCTTGAGCCTGAGACACCGCCACCACAAATATTTTTATGTATAGAACTATGATGACAGTAATGGGGCCAATAAAGGTAAAGACAAAGTCGACAGATCCTGTGATGTGGTTAAGAAAACCTGCACACTCTCCGTAGCAGGAATTATGCAAATTACGTTGTTTCAGAAAGTCCATCAAAATGAGGAAATTGTAAAATACAGAGTAAATCCAACACAAACAAACACATATTTTGGTTCTGTCTAGAGTAACTCTGGTGTCGTAACGTAGAGGGTCACAAATAGCCAAATAACGATCAACGGATATGAGCACCATATTTCCAACCGAAGAAGAAGTAATGATGAAATTTATATTATTATACAGGAAACACATGAAGTCACCAAGGAACCAACAATTCTCTGTTAAAAGCATTTCAACAGGCATCAGCAGGAGGCCAACAAGGAAATCTGAGACAGCCAAAGAGAGGATGAGGAGGTTGGTGGGGCTGTGGAGCTGCCTGGAGAGGAAGAATATTAACACTTTTTAGATTTTTAACAATGGAAGCTTGTCACTAACATCAATGAATGCATTCTTGAGAACATGCTCTAAATATTTTGTCACGTAACATTATATTTGAATACATAATATTTTAAAGTTAGGGTTTTTAAAACAAAGTTATATTATTAACTAGAATATTCACATTTCAAGGAAGATATTCATGTAAATTGTCAGAAAATGAATAAATTTATGCTGATAGTTAATATCTGCCTGAAGTGGGAGATAGAGATGATGACCAGCAGGTTGAGAGCTGCAGTGAGCAGAGAGATGAAAGACAATAGAAGGTTAATGAGCATGCCGTCGGACTGAGGTTTCCTGCAGGAAGTGTTGAGGAGCAGTGGAAAGCAGAGTTCAGCTCCTCCTGGAGTCTCCATTTTAGGAGAGAGGGGGTGAGAAGTTGCTGAGTTCTGGGAGCTCTTAGACTATAGCTCTCTGATAAACAGCTGATTCATCTCTCCTACTACTCCAGTGTCTTATCTCCAACAGAGACTAAAGTCCCTCCGCTGTACTTTGCTTCATGTCGTCATCTTCATCTCAGTCTTCATCACTTCCCTTCATCTCTCACTTAGCATATTCTGTCTCTCATTGTTAATTATGTCATCAACTCAATAACAACTTTAGCTATCTTGATTAGGGTTACCACTTCATCCCTGCTCGTAAAGGAGATTTGTTGTACATTTTAGACTACTGATTGTAGGGAAATGTAATATGGAAAACAATAGGTTAAAATCATGTCCGTGGGTATTAGTAGAAATTATTTGTCAGACAGTAATACATGGGAATCAGGTTAAATGTTGACATGAATGATCCACAGTACAATCTTAAGATACAGAAAAAGGCTAAAATGATCACAAAACCTCTGAAAATGAACATTGACAATGTTTAATTAGAGAATTCAGATATAATATCAATAATAATAATAAAACATGAATATTTACTTTCATTAAATAGTTCTCAAAGTCACTTGACATGGTAAAGACAGAAACAATAAAAGCGATAACAATTTAAAAAAGGCAGAGGGATGACAAAATACAAATACAAAACAAAAACAATAAAAACATACATCACTAGCATCACAGTTTGAACGCTGATTTAAATAGATGAGTTTTAAGTGCAGTTTTGAAAGTGGCGAGTGACTGGGAATGTCTGAGGTGTTAGGGTAGAGAGTTCCAGAGCGAGGGGCCAGCAATGGAAAAGGCCCTGTCCGTCCAGGTCCGGTGCTTGGACTGAGTAGGGAGGGGTGTCGGTGCCGTCGGTGGATCTGAGGTTGCGGGTTGGAATGTGTCGGTGCAGGAGGTCCAAAAGGTATGAAGGGATCAGGTTGTAAAGGCTGTGTATGTAATGAGGAGACTTTTTAACTGTATTCTTTGTTGTATTTGGAGCCAGTGGAGGTTTTGAAGGACTTGGATGATGTGATCTCTAGTGCGGGAGTGGGAGAGAGTAGGGTTAAGATTTTCCTTTTTGATAGCGCTTATAGTTAGGGCTGGCTGAGGTTTGCCTTGGTCCAGCCCCTAAATATGCTTCTATAGGCCTAGACTGCCGGGGTCTACATAGGATACACTGAGCTCCTCTCTCCTCTTCTCTCTCTCTCTATCTTTATGTATTCATGTCCCATTTATGCACATTAATTACTTTACTTCTTCCCCAGAGTCTTTGTCCTTTCTTGCCCCACAGGTTTCCATTAATCGTGGTTATATGTGGACCGTTGTCGTGCCTCCTGCTGTGGCCCTGCTGACACCAACTGCTGCTTCCATTATTATTATTAGTCACATTACTATTACTATTCCCTATACCATTACTGCTCTTATCATTATTAATATTCTACAAATACATTGCTGCTGTTATTATTATAAGTCTTAATTATTTACATCCTTATTCTTCTTACTACTCTTATTATATGAAAAGTTATGTCATATACATTTAATGTTTTGTAACTCTGTTATGTTGTTCATTCTGTACACATGACATCTATTGCATGTCTGTCCATCCTGGGAGAAGGATCCCTCATCTTTCGCTCTCCCTCATAGGTTTCTTCTTTTTTTCCCCTCCCCGTTAAAGAGTTTTTTTACTTGAGTTTTTTGTGCCGATGTGAGGGTCCTGGGACAAAGGATGTCATACATTACATTATACATTACAGTCATTTAGCAGACGCTTCTATCCAAAGCGACTTACAATAAGTGTATTCAACATAGGTATTCAAGAGAACTACTAGTCACCAGAAGTCATAAGTGCATCTCCTTTCTTAAACAAGCATCTAAGAGCATAAACAAGTGCAAAAGTACAGTACAGAAACAAACTACGAATACAATAAGTGCTAAGTGGAAGGCTCAGGGTAGTACTTCTTGAAATATGTGCACAGATTGCAAAGGCGTCTCAGGCAAATTTTGAAGTTTGTGATTTTGAGCTATACAAAATAAATGTAATTCAAATGAATCCAATCTTGACAATGAGTTGTATTGATGTTACTCATAAGTCTGTCTCTACAGTATATTAGCATCACAAGAGCCTGGCTGAAGTATCTTAAGGGTGACTATGAGTTTAATAGATTTTCTAAACCAGGGGTAAAAGAAGGCATAGATCACTGGGTTAAGACAGGAGTTGAAATACAGCAGCCATACTTGAAAGTTTGAGGATAAACTACTGTCTTCAATAACCTCACCTGTAAAGGATGGAGAGTAATATGGACAAAAACATATCAGAAACACAACCACAACAACACCAAGAGTCCTGGCTGCTTTCATCTCAGATTTCTTAGCAGTTACACCCACTTTAAGCTGTACTGTGAGTGCTGCTATGTGGAAGCGCATGGCTTGAGCCTGAGACACCGCCACCACAAATATTTTTATGTATAGAACTATGATGACAGTAATGGGGCCAATAAAGGTAAAGACAAAGTCGACAGATCCTGTGATGTGGTTAAGAAAACCTGCACACTCTCCGTAGCAGGAATTATGCAAATTGAGTTGTTTCAGATGGTCCATCAAAATGAGGAAATTGTAAAATACAGAGTAAATCCAACACAAACAAACACATATTTTGGTTCTGTCTAGAGTAACTCTGGTGTCGTAACGTAGAGGGTCACAAATAGCCAAATAACGATCAACTGATATGAGCACCATATTTCCAACCGAAGAAGAAGTAATGATGAAATTTATAATATGATACAGGGCACATATGAGGTCACCGAGGAACCAACAATTCTCTGTTGAAAGTATTTCAACAGGCATCAGCAGGAGGCCAACCAGGAAATCTGAGACAGCCAAAGAGAGGATGAGGAGGTTGGTGGGGCTGTGGAGCTGCCTGGAGAGGAAGAATATTAACACTTTTTAGATTTTTAACAATGGAAGCTTGTTAGTAACATCAATGAATGCATTCTTGAGAACATGCTCTACATATTTTGTCACTAACATTAGATTTGAACAAGTAATATATCAAGTTAGATTTTTTAAAACAAAGTTATATTATTAACTAGAACATTCACATGTCAAGGAAGACATTCATGTCAATTGTCAGAAAATGTATTAATTTAAGTTGAGATTAAATCTCTGCCTGAAGTGGGAGATAGAGATGATGACCAGCAGGTTGAGAGCTGCAGTGAGCAGAGAGATGAAAGACAGCAGAAGGTTAATGAGCATGCCGTCGGACTGAGGTTTCCTGCAGGAAGTGTTGAGGAGCAGTGGAAAGCAGAGTTCAGCTCCTCCTGGAGTCTCCATTTTAGGAGAGAGGGGGTGAGAAGTTGCTGAGTTCTGGGAGCTCTTAGACTATAGCTCTCTGATAAACAGCTGATTCAACTCTCCTACCACTATAATGTTTTATCTCCAACAGAGACTAAAGTCCCTCCCCTCTACTTTGCTTCATGTCGTCATCTTCATCTCAGTCTTCATCACTTCCCTTCATCTCTCACTTAGCATATTCTGTCTCTCATTGTTAATTATGTCATCAACTCAAGAACAACTTTAGCTATCTTGATAAGGACTACCACTTCATCCTTTCTGGTAAAAGAGATTTGTTGTACATTTTAGCCTACTGATTGTAGGGAAATGTAATGTCACCTTTCTGACGGGGAAGGGAAAGGAAGCTAGTGCGGGAGGTGGAGTGGTACCAACTAGATATAGTTAGGTGGGCTCAGCTTAAAGCACAGCCATGTCCATACGTAGGGTTTAACTGTAGAAATACAGAGGGGGTATGCCAGCCTGAAAACAATTTGATTTCCCTGATCTGAATTTGTGCATATTCAAATATTTGAAGAAAAAAACAATATGCATAACAATAGGTTAAAATCATGTCCGTGGGTATTAATAGAAATTATCTGTCAGACAGTAATACATAGGAATCAGGTTAAATATTGACATGAATGATCCACAGTACAATCTTAAGATACAGAAAAAGGCTAAAATGATCACAAAACCTCTGAAAATGAATATTGACAATGTTTAATTAGAGAATTCAGATATAATATCAATAATAATAATAAAACATTAATATTTACTTTCATTAAATAGTTCTCAAAGTCACTTGACATGGTAAAGACAGAAACAATAAAAGCGATAACAATTTAAAAAAGGCAGAGGGATGACAAAATACAAATACAAAACAAAAACAATAAAAACATACATCACTAGCATCACAGTTTGAACGCTGATTTAAATAGATGAGTTTTAAGTGCAGTTTTGAAAGTGGCGAGTGACTGGGAATGTCTGAGGTGTTAGGGTAGAGAGTTCCAGAGCGAGGGGCCAGCAATGGAAAAGGCCCTGTCCGTCCAGGTCCGGTGCTTGGACTGAGTAGGGAGGGGTGTCGGTGCCGTCGGTGGATCTGAGGTTGCGGGTTGGAGTGTTTCAGTGCAGGAGGTCCAAAAGGTATGAAGGGATCAGGTTGTAAAGGCTGTGTATGTAATGAGGAGACTTTTTAACTGTATTCTTTGTTGTATTTGGAGCCAGTGGAGGTTTTGAAGGACTTGGATGATGTGATCTCTAGTGCGGGAGTGGGAGAGAGTAGGGTTAAGATTTTCCTTTTTGATAGCGCTTATAGTTAGGGCTGGCTGAGGTTTGCCTTGGTCCAGCCCCTAAATATGCTTCTATAGGCCTAGACTGCCGGGGTCTACATAGGATACACTGAGCTCCTCTCTCCTCTTCTCTCTCTCTCTATCTTTATGTATTCATGTCCCATTTATGCACATTAATTACTTTACTTCTTCCCCAGAGTCTTTGTCCTTTCTTGCCCCACAGGTTTCCATTAATCGTGGTTATATGTGGACCGTTGTCGTGCCTCCTGCTGTGGCCCTGCTGACACCAACTGCTGCTTCCATTATTATTATTAGTCACATTACTATTACTATTCCCTATACCATTACTGCTCTTATCATTATTAATATTCTACAAATACATTGCTGCTGTTATTATTATAAGTCTTAATTATTTACATCCTTATTCTTCTTACTACTCTTATTATATGAAAAAGTTATGTCATATACATTTAATGTTTTGTAACTCTGTTATGTTGTTCATTCTGTACACATGACATCTATTGCATGTCTGTCCATCCTGGGAGAAGGATCCCTCCTCTTTCGCTCTCCCTCATAGGTTTCTTCTTTTTTTCCCCTCCCCGTTAAAGAGTTTTTTTACTTGAGTTTTTTGTGCCGATGTGAGGGTCCTGGGACAAAGGATGTCATACATTACATTATACATTACAGTCATTTAGCAGACGCTTCTATCCAAAGCGACTTACAATAAGTGTATTCAACATAGGTATTCAAGAGAACTACTAGTCACCAGAAGTCATAAGTGCATCTCCTTTCTTAAACAAGCATCTAAGAGCATAAACAAGTGCAAAAGTACAGTGCAGAAACAAACTACGAATACAATAAGTGCTAAGTGGAAGGCTCAGGGTAGTACTTCTTGAAATATGTGCACAGATTGCAAAGGCGTCTCAGGCAAATTTTGAAGTTTGTGATTTTGAGCTATACAAAATAAATGTAATTCAAATGAATCCAATCTTGACAATGAGTTGTATTGATGTTACTCATAAGTCTGTCTCTACAGTATATTAGCATCACAAGAGCCTGGCTGAAGTATCTTAAGGGTGACTATGAGTTTAATAGATTTTCTAAACCAGGGGTAAAAGAAGGCATAGATCACTGGGTTAAGACAGGAGTTGAAAAACAGCAGCCATACTTGAAAGTTTGAGGATAAACTACTGTCTTCAATAACCTCACCTGTAAAGGATGGAGAGTAATATGGACAAAAACATATCAGAAACACAACCACAACAACACCAAGAGTCCTGGCTGCTTTCATCTCAGATTTCTTAGCAGTTACACCCACTTTACGCTGTACTGTGAGTGCTGCTATGTGGAAGCGCATGGCTTGAGCCTGAGACACCGCCACCACAAATATTTTTATGTATAGAACTATGATGACAGTAATGGGGCCAATAAAGGTAAAGACAAAGTCGACAGATCCTGTGATGTGGTTAAGAAAACCTGCACACTCTCCGTAGCAGGAATTATGCAAATTGAGTTGTTTCAGATGGTCCATCAAAATGAGGAAATTGTAAAATACAGAGTAAATCCAACACAAACAAACACATATTTTGGTTCTGTCTAGAGTAACTCTGGTGTCGTAACGTAGAGGGTCACAAATAGCCAAATAACGATCAACTGATATGAGCACCATATTTCCAACCGAAGAAGAAGTAATGATGAAATTGATTATATAATACAGAGCACACATATGGTCACCCAGGAACCAACAATTCTCTGTTAAAAGAATTTCAACAGGCATCAGCAGGAGGCCAACGAGGAAATCTGAGACAGCCAAAGAGAGGATGAGGAGGTTGGTGGGGCTGTGGAGCTGCCTGGAGAGGAAGAATATTAACACTTTTTAGATTTTTAACAATGGAAGCTTGTTAGTAACATCAATGAATGCATTCTTGAGAACATGCTCTAAATATTTTGTCACGTAACATTATATTTGAATACATAATATTTTAAAGTTAGGGTTTTTAAAACAAAGTTATATTATTAACTAGAATATTCACATTTCAAGGAAGATATTCATGTAAATTGTCAGAAAATGTATTAATTTAAGTTGAGATTAAATCTCTGCCTGAAGTGGGAGATAGAGATGATGACCAGCAGGTTGAGAGCTGCAGTGATCAGAGAGATGAAAGACAGCAGAAGGTTAATGAGCATGCCGTCGGACTGAGGTTTCCTGCAGGAAGTGTTGAGGAGCAGTGGAAAGCAGAGTTCAGCTCCTCCTGGAGTCTCCATTTTAGGAGAGAGGGGGTGAGAAGTTGCTGAGTTCTGGGAGCTCTTAGACTATAGCTCTCTGATAAACAGCTGATTCATCTCTCCTACTACTCCAGTGTCTTATCTCCAACAGAGACTAAAGTCCCTCCCCTCTACTTTGCTTCATGTCGTCATCTTCATCTCAGTCTTCATCACTTCCCTTCATCTCTCACTTAGCATATTCTGTCTCTCATTGTTAATTATGTCATCAACTCAATAACAACTTTAGCTATCTTGATAAGGACTACCACTTCATCCTTTCTGGTAAAGGAGATTTGTTGTACATTTTAGCCTACTAATTGTAGGGAAATGTAATGTCACCTTTCTGACGGGGAAGGGAAAGGAAGCTAGTGCGGGAGGTGGAGTGGTACCAACTAGATATAGTTAGGTGGGCTCAGCTTAAAGCACAGCCATGTCCATACGTAGGGTTTAACTGTAGAAATACAGATGGGGTATGCCAGCCTGAAAACAATTTGATTTCCCTGATCTGAATTTGTGCATATTCAAATATTTGAAGAAAAAAACAATATGCATAACAATAGGTTAAAATCATGTCCGTGGGTATTAATAGAAATGATCTGTCAGACAGTAATACATGGGAATCAGGTTAAATATTGACATGAATGATCCACAGTACAATCTTAAGATACAGAAAAAGGCTAAAATGATCACAAAACCTCTGAAAATGAATATTGACAATGTTTAATTAGAGAATTCAGATATAATATCAATAATAACAATAAAACATTAATATTTAATTTCATTAAATAGTTCTCAAAGTCACCTGACATGGTAAAGACAGAAACAATAAAAGCGATAACAATTTAAAAAAGGCAGAGGGATGACAAAATACAAATACAAAACAAAAACAATAAAAACATACATCACTAGCATCACAGTTTGAACGCTGATTTAAATAGAGTTTTAAGTGCAGTTTTGAAAGTGGCGAGTGACTGGGAATGTCTGAGGTGTTAGGGTAGAGAGTTCCAGAGCGAGGGGCCACCAATGGAAAAGGCCCTGTCCGTCCAGGTCCGGTGCTTGGACTGAGTAGGGAGGGGTGTCGGTGCCGTCGGTGGATCTGAGGTTGCGGTTGGAGTGTTTCAGTGCAGGAGGTCCAACGGGTATGAAGGGATCAGGTTGTAAAGGCTGTGTATGTAATGAGGATAATTTTGAACTGCATTCTTTGTTGTATTGGGAGCCAGTGAAGGTTTTGAAGGACTGAGGCTGATGTGATCTCTAGTGCGGTAGTGGGAGAGCAGATGGGTAGCAGAGTTTTGGATCTATTGTAGTCTGTTGATGATTTTGGTGAATGTGCTGTACAGGGGGCTGTTGCAGTAGTCCAGTCGAGAGAGGTGATAAAGGCATGGATGGGCAATGTTTTTTTTGATGAAAGAAGGGTGGTTCTTGTGATGTGGTTGATGTGGCATTCAAAGGAGAGGATGAGATCAAAAATGACACCAAAGTTACCGATATGTGTGGAAACAGGAACAGTCGTGGCATCGATGCACATGGAGAAGTTGTGTTGGGATTTGTAGTGATTTGCGGCCGATGATGAGGATTTCAGATTTTTCGCTGTTGGGTTTGAGAAAGTTGGCTTGCATCTAGATCTTTATATCTATGAGGCAGTTGATGATGGTGGAGTGGGTGGCGGGAGTGACGGATTTGGTCGAGATGTAGAGTTGGGTGTCATCAGCATAGCAGGGGAAATGGAGACCATGGTGGCGTATGATGTTACCAAGGGGGAGCAGGTAGAGGATGAAGAGGAGGGGACCTAGTACCGAGCCTTGGGGGACACCTTGGGAGACTGGGGCTGTGTCAGAGTTGAACTGTTGGTGGTCGGAGAGGTATGATTTCAACCAGAAGAGGGCTGTGCCAGTGATATAGAGGGAGGACTCAAGACGGTAGAGGAGGATGGAGTGGTTGATGGTGTCAAACGCTGCACTCAAGTCGAGTAGTATTAGGATGTTGAGGGATCTGAGGAGACGGGTAAGTTGGTGACTTTATATAGGGCGGTTCCTGTGCTGTGATAAGATTTGAATCCCGATTGAAATGGTTCTAGTTGGTTGTAGTCCAGGTGAGCTTTGAGTTGGTAAGCAACGGTGCGTTTCAGTAATTTAGACAGAAAAGGGAGATTGAAGATGGGTCTGTAATTGTTGTCATACCCAAAGCTTATGACCGTAGCTGAGGATCAGAATGTAGATGTACTGGTAAATCAAGAGCTTTGTATTTTAGGCAGAGCTCCCTCTTCACCACAGCGGTCCAGCACAACACCTGCATCACCGCAGACGTCGCACCAAACTGACAGTCCATATTCCCGCAACATATATATACTGTATATACCACTTTTTAACTATATTTTGCCTAGTTGTTCCATATATCGAGTTTGCTCCAGTGACGTAAACGTAAACAATGAAACCTCGATGAAAAACCAAAGTCAGTCATGGTGTTCCACAAGGGTCTGTACTTGGACAAATTTTATTGACCATATACATGCTTCCTTTAGGGAATATTATCATAAAACACTCCATAAACTTTCATTGTTATGCAGATGATACCAAATTATAGCTATTGATCAAGCCAGATGAAACCAACCAGTTTGCTAAACTTCAAGCATGTCTTAAGGACATACAAATCTAGATGACCTTCAACTTCCTTATGTTAAACTAAAACAAAACGTTAATTCTGCTAGGCAAAGAATGCCTCCAAAATCAATAATCTAACAATATAGTTTCTCTAAATGGCATTGCGCTGGTATCCAGCACTACGGTAAATAACCTCGTAGTAATCCTTGATCAGGATATGTCCTTTAACTCACAGAAAAAAAGACATTTCAAAGACTGCCTTTTTTCACCTACTTAACATTTCGCAAATCACGCAAATCTGGCTCAAAATGATTCAGAAAAACTAGTTAATGCATTTTTTACTTCTAGACTAGATTACTGCAGTTCCTTATTATCAGGCTGCCTTCCTAATCCTTCTCCCCACCTTCAAAGTGCTATTTGGCCAGGTACTGTCTTATCTAAAGGAACTTTCATATTTCCCAACTAGAGAGCTGCGCTCCCTGAATGCAGGGTTACTTGCGGTTACTAGACTCTCAAAAAGTAGGAAGGGATCCAAAACCTTCAGTTATCATGCTCCTCTTTTGTGGAACCAGCTACCAGCTTCAGTCGGGGGGGCGGACACACTGATGAATTTTAAGAGTAGGCTCAAGATTTTCCTTTTTGATAGCGCTTATAGTTAGGGCTGGCTGAGGTTTGCCTTGGTCCAGCCCCTAAATATGCTTCTATAGGCCTAGACTGCCTGGGGAACTACCTAGGATACACTGAGCTCCTCTCTCCTCTTCTCTCTCTCCATCTTTATGTATTCATGTGCCATTTATGCACATAACTGACTTTGCTTCTTCCGAAGAGTCTTTGTGCTTTCTTGCCTCAGAGATTTCCATGAATCGTGGTTATATCTGGACCGTGGTCGAACCTCCTTCCGTGGCCCCAATGACACCCATTGCTACTACCATTATTATTATTAGTCACATTACTATTACTATTCCCTATACCATTACTGCTCTTGTCATTATTATTATTCTATGATATACATTGCTGCTGTTATTATTAGTTATAATTATTCTGCTTACAAGTCTTATTTTATGAATAATTGATATACTTTGGATTGATTATTTTTTTACTCTGTTATGTTGTTCATTCTGTACACATGTCATCTATTGCATTTCTGTCCATCCTGGTAGAAAGACCCCTCCTCTGTTACTCTCCCTAATAGGTTTCTTCCTTTTTTTTTAGGGGAGTTTTTTGTGCTGATTTGACGGTCCTGGGAGAGAGGATGTCGTATGTGCACATTTTGCAAAGGCCTCTGAGGCAAATTTCTAATCTGTGATTTTGGGCTATACAAGATTCATTTTAAAGAAATTGAACTAAATTTTGACAATAAGTTGTATTGATGTTACTCATAAGTCTGTCTCTACAGTATATTAGCATCACAAGAGCCTGGCTTAAGTATCTTAAGGGTGACTATGCGTTTAATAGATTTTCTAAACCAGGGGTAAAAGAAGGCATAGATCACTGGGTTAAGACAGGAGTTGAAATACAGCAGCCATACTTGAAAGTTTGAGGATAAACTACTGTCTTCAATAACCTCACCTGTAAAGGATGGAGAGTAATATGGACAAAAACATATCAGAAACACAACCACAACAACACCAAGAGTCCTGGCTGCTTTCATCTCAGATTTCTTAGCAGTTACACCCACTTTACGCTGTACTGTGAGTGCTGCTTTGTGGAAGCGCATGGCTTGAGCCTGAGACACCGCCACCACAAATATTTTTATATATAGAACTATGATGACAGTAATGGGGCCAATAAAGGTAAAGACAAAGTCGACAGATCCTGTGATGTGGTTAAGAAAAACTACACAATTTCCGTAGCAGGAATTATGCAAATTAAGTTGGTTCAGAAGGTCCATCAAAATGAGACAATTGTAAAATACAGAGTAAATCCAACACAAACAAACACATATTTTGGTTCTGTCTAGAGTAACTCTGGTGTCGTAACGTAGAGGGTCACAAATAGCCAAATAACGATCAACTGATATGAGCACCATATTTCCAACCGAAGAAGAAGTAATGATGAAATTTATAATATGATACAGGGCACATATGAGGTCACCGAGGAACCAACAATTCTCTGTTGAAAGTATTTCAACAGGCATCAGCAGGAGGCCAACGAGGAAATCTGAGACAGCCAAAGAGAGGATGAGGAGGTTGGTGGGGCTGTGGAGCTGCCTGGAGAGGAAGAATATTAACACTTTTTAGATTTTTAACAATGGAAGCTTGTTAGTTACATCAATGAATGCATTCTTGAGAACATGCTCTAAATATTTTGTCACACAACATTATATTTGTAGACATATTATTTTCAAGTCAGGATTTTTAAAAGAAAGTTATATTATTAACTAGAACATTCACATTTCAAGGAAGACATTCATGTAAATTGTCAGAAAATGAATTAATTCATGATAAGAGGTAATCTCTGCCTGAAGTGGGAGATAGAGATGATGACCAGCAGGTTGAGAGCTGCAGTGAGCAGAGAGATGAAAGACAATAGAAGGTTAATGAGCATGCCGTCGGACTGAGGTTTCCTGCAGGAAGTGTTGAGGAGCAGTGGAAAGCAGAGTTCAGCTCCTCCTGGAGTCTCCATTTTAGGAGAGAGGGGTGAGAAGTTGCTGAGTTCTGGGAGCTCTTAGACTATAGCTCTCTGATAAACAGCTGATTCATCTCTCCTACCACTATAATGTTTTATCTCCAACAGAGACTAAAGTCCCTCCGCTGTACTTTGCTTCATGTCGTCATCTTCATCTCAGTCTTCATCACTTCCCTTCATCTCTCACTTAGCATATTCTGTCTCTCATTGTTAATTATGTCATCAACTCAAGAACAACTTTAGCTATCTTGATTAGGGTTACCACTTCATCCCTGCTCGTAAAGGAGATTTGTTGTACATTTTAGACTACTGATTGTAGGGAAATGTAATATGGAAAACAATAGGTTAAAATCATGTCCGTGGGTATTAGTAGAAATTATTTGTCAGACAGTAATACATGGGAATCAGGTTAAATGTTGACATGAATGATCCACAGTACAATCTTAAGATACAGAAAAAGGCTAAAATTACATTACAAACAATTTGACGCTTTTATCCCGACTTACAATCAGTAGTATATTACATATCATTCACCCATTCACACACTGATGACAGGCTACCATGCAAGGTGCCACCATCAGACTCTAGCTAACATTCATGCAACATCCAGTCCACACCGATGGCAAGCCTTCGGGAGCAACTGTTAAGTGTCTTGCCCAAGGACACATCGACTGCCAAAGCCAGGTATTGAACCACCGATCCTCTGATTGGAGAACAACCTTGCTCTCCATACGAAAAAGCCACCCACCTAAAATGATCACAAAACCTCTGAAAATGAATATTGACAATGTTTAATTAGAGAATTCAGATATAATATCAATAATAATAATAAAACATTAATATTTAATTTCATTAAATAGTTCTCAAAGTCACTTGACATGGTAAAGACAGAAACAATAAAAGCGATAACAATTTAAAAAAGGCAGAGGGATGACATTTTAACAGCAATATACAAAACAAAAACAATAAAAACATACATCACTAGCATCACAGTTTGAACGCTGATTTAAATAGATGAGTTTTAAGTGCAGTTTTGAAAGTGGCGAGTGACTGGGAATGTCTGAGGTGTTAGGGTAGAGAGTTCCAGAGCGATGGGCCAGCAATGGAAAAGGCCCTGTCCGTCCAGGTCCGGTGCTTGGACTGAGTAGGGAGGGGTGTCGGTGCCGTCGGTGGATCTGAGGTTGCGGGTTGGAATGTGTCGGTGCAGGAGGTCCAAAAGGTATGAAGGGATCAGGTTGTAAAGGCTGTGTATGTAATGAGGAGACTTTTGAACTGTATTCTTTGTTGTATTTGGAGCCAGTGGAGGTTTTGAAGGACTTGGATGATGTGATCTCTAGTGCGGGAGTGGGAGAGAGTAGGGTTAAGATTTTCCTTTTTGATAGCGCTTATAGTTAGGGCTGGCTGAGGTTTGCCTTGGTCCAGCCCCTAAATATGCTTCTATAGGCCTAGACTGCCGGGGTCTACATAGGATACACTGAGCTCCTCTCTCCTCTTCTCTCTCTCTCTATCTTTATTTATTCATGTCCCATTTATGCACATTAATTACTTTACTTCTTCCCCAGAGTCTTTGTCCTTTCTTGCCCCACAGGTTTCCATTAATCGTGGTTATATGTGGACCGTTGTCGTGCCTCCTGCTGTGGCCCTGCTGACACCAACTGCTGCTTCCATTATTATTATTAGTCACATTACTATTACTATTCCCTATACCATTACTGCTCTTATCATTATTAATATTCTACAAATACATTGCTGCTGTTATTATTATAAGTCTTAATTATTTACATCCTTATTCTTCTTACTACTCTTATTATATGAAAAAGTTATGTCATATACATTTAATGTTTTGTAACTCTGTTATGTTGTTCATTCTGTACACATGACATCTATTGCATGTCTGTCCATCCTGGGAGAAGGATCCCTCATCTTTCGCTCTCCCTCATAGGTTTCTTCTTTTTTCCCCTCCCCGTTAAAGAGTTTTTTTACTTGAGTTTTTTGTGCCGATGTGAGGGTCCTGGGACAAAGGCTGTCATACATTACATTATACATTACAGTCATTTAGCAGACGCTTCTATCCAAAGCGACTTACAATAAGTGTATTCAACATAGGTATTCAAGAGAACTACTAGTCACCAGAAGTCATAAGTGCATCTCCTTTCTTAAACAAGCATCTAAGAGCATAAACAAGTGCAAAAGTACAGTACAGAAACAAACTACGAATACAATAAGTGCTAAGTGGAAGGCTCAGGGTAGTACTTCTTGAAATATGTGCACAGATTGCAAAGGCGTCTCAGGCAAATTTTGAAGTTTGTGATTTTGAGCTATACAAAATAAATGTAATTCAAATGAATCCAATCTTGACAATGAGTTGTATTGATGTTACTCATAAGTCTGTCTCTACAGTATATTAGCATCACAAGAGCCTGGCTGAAGTATCTTAAGGGTGACTATGAGTTTAATAGATTTTCTAAACCAGGGGTAAAAGAAGGCATAGATCACTGGGTTAAGACAGGAGTTGAAAAACAGCAGCCATACTTGAAAGTTTGAGGATAAACTACTGTCTTCAATAACCTCACCTGTAAAGGATGGAGAGTAATATGGACAAAAACATATCAGAAACACAACCACAACAACACCAAGAGTCCTGGCTGCTTTCATCTCAGATTTCTTAGCAGTTACACCCACTTTACGCTGTACTGTGAGTGCTGCTATGTGGAAGCGCATGGCTTGAGCCTGAGACACCGCCACCACAAATATTTTTATGTATAGAACTATGATGACAGTAATGGGGCCAATAAAGGTAAAGACAAAGTCGACAGATCCTGTGATGTGGTTAAGAAAACCTGCACACTCTCCGTAGCAGGAATTATGCAAATTGAGTTGTTTCAGATTGTCCATCAAAATCAGACAATTGTAAAATACAAAGTAAATCCAACACAAACAAACACATATTTTGGTTCTGTCTAGAGTAACTCTGGTGTCGTAACGTAGAGGGTCACAAATAGCCAAATAACGATCAACTGATATGAGCACCATATTTCCAACCGAAGAAGAAGTAATGATGAAATTTATATATATGATACAGGAACACATATGGTCACCCAGGAACCAACAATTCTCTGTTAAAAGCATTTCAACAGGCATCAGCAGGAGGCCAACGAGGAAATCTGAGACAGCCAAAGAGAGGATGAGGAGGTTGGTGGGGCTGTGGAGCTGCCTGGAGAGGAAGAATATTAACACTTTTTAGATTTTTAACAATGGAAGCTTGTTAGTAACATCAATGAATGCATTCTTGAGAACATGCTCTAAATATTTTGTCACGTAACATTATATTTGAATACATAATATTTTAAAGTTAGGGTTTTTAAAACAAAGTTATATTATTAACTAGAATATTCACATTTCAAGGAAGATATTCATGTAAATTGTCAGAAAATGAATAAATTTATGCTGATAGTTAATATCTGCCTGAAGTGGGAGATAGAGATGATGACCAGCAGGTTGAGAGCTGCAGTGAGCAGAGAGATGAAAGACAATAGAAGGTTAATGAGCATGCCGTCGGACTGAGGTTTCCTGCAGGAAGTGTTGAGGAGCAGTGGAAAGCAGAGTTCAGCTCCTCCTGGAGTCTCCATTTTAGGAGAGAGGGGGTGAGAAGTTGCTGAGTTCTGGGAGCTCTTAGACTATAGCTCTCTGATAAACAGCTGATTCATCTCTCCTACTACTGCAATGTCTTATCACCAACAGAGACTAAAGTCCCTCCCCTCTACTTTGCTTCATGTCGTCATCTTCATCTCAGTCTTCATCACTTCCCTTCATCTCTCACTTAGCATATTCTGTCTCTCATTGTTAATTATGTCATCAACTCAAGAACAACTTTAGCTATCTTGATAAGGACTACCACTTCATCCTTTCTGGTAAAGGAGATTTGTTGTACATTTTAGCCTACTGATTGTAGGGAAATGTAATGTCACCTTTCTGACGGGGAAGGGAAAGGAAGCTAGTGCGGGAGGTGGAGTGGTACCAACTAGATATAGTTAGGTGGGCTCAGCTTAAAGCACAGCCATGTCCATACGTAGGGTTTAACTGTAGAAATACAGAGGGGGTATGCCAGCCTGAAAACAATTTGATTTCCCTGATCTGAATTTGTGCATATTCAAATATTTGAAGAAAAAAACAATATGCATAACAATAGGTTAAAATCATGTCCGTGGGTATTAATAGAAATGATCTGTCAGACAGTAATACATGGGAATCAGGTTAAATATTGACATGAATGATCCACAGTACAATCTTAAGATACAGAAAAAGGCTAAAATGATCACAAAACCTCTGAAAATGAATATTGACAATGTTTAATTAGAGAATTCAGATATAATATCAATAATAATAATAAAACATTAATATTTACTTTCATTAAATAGTTCTCAAAGTCACTTGACATGGTAAAGACAGAAACAATAAAAGCGATAACAATTTAAAAAAGGCAGAGGGATGACAAAATACAAATACAAAACAAAAACAATAAAAACATACATCACTAGCATCACAGTTTGAACGCTGATTTAAATAGATGAGTTTTAAGTGCAGTTTTGAAAGTGGCGAGTGACTGGGAATGTCTGAGGTGTTAGGGTAGAGAGTTCCAGAGCGAGGGGCCAGCAATGGAAAAGGCCCTGTCCGTCCAGGTCCGGTGCTTGGACTGAGTAGGGAGGGGTGTCGGTGCCGTCGGTGGATCTGAGGTTGCGGGTTGGAGTGTTTCAGTGCAGGAGGTCCAAAAGGTATGAAGGGATCAGGTTGTAAAGGCTGTGTATGTAATGAGGAGACTTTTTAACTGTATTCTTTGTTGTATTTGGAGCCAGTGGAGGTTTTGAAGGACTTGGATGATGTGATCTCTAGTGCGGGAGTGGGAGAGAGTAGGGTTAAGATTTTCCTTTTTGATAGCGCTTATAGTTAGGGCTGGCTGAGGTTTGCCTTGGTCCAGCCCCTAAATATGCTTCTATAGGCCTAGACTGCCGGGGTCTACATAGGATACACTGAGCTCCTCTCTCCTCTCTCTCTCTCTCTATCTTTATGTATTCATGTCCCATTTATGCACATTAATTACTTTACTTCTTCCCCAGAGTCTTTGTCCTTTCTTGCCCCACAGGTTTCCATTAATCGTGGTTATATGTGGACCGTTGTCGTGCCTCCTGCTGTGGCCCTGCTGACACCAACTGCTGCTTCCATTATTATTATTAGTCACATTACTATTACTATTCCCTATACCATTACTGCTCTTATCATTATTAATATTCTACAAATACATTGCTGCTGTTATTATTATAAGTCTTAATTATTTACATCCTTATTCTTCTTACTACTCTTATTATATGAAAAAGTTATGTCATATACATTTAATGTTTTGTAACTCTGTTATGTTGTTCATTCTGTACACATGACATCTATTGCATGTCTGTCCATCCTGGGAGAAGGATCCCTCCTCTTTCGCTCTCCCTCATAGGTTTCTTCTTTTTTTCCCCTCCCCGTTAAAGAGTTTTTTTACTTGAGTTTTTTGTGCCGATGTGAGGGTCCTGGGACAAAGGCTGTCATACATTACATTATACATTACAGTCATTTAGCAGACGCTTCTATCCAAAGCGACTTACAATAAGTGTATTCAACATAGGTATTGAAGAGAACTACTAGTCACCAGAAGTCATAAGTGCATCTCCTTTCTTAAACAAGCATCTAAGAGCATAAACAAGTGCAAAAGTACAGTGCAGAAACAAACTACGAATACAATAAGTGCTAAGTGGAAGGCTCAGGGTAGTACTTCTTGAAATATGTGCACAGATTGCAAAGGCGTCTCAGGCAAATTTGAAGTTTGTGATTTTGAGCTATACAAAATAAATGTAATTGAAATGAATCCAATCTTGACATTGAGTTGTATTGATGTTACTCATAAGTCTGTCTCTACAGTATATTAGCATCACAAGAGCCTGGCTGAAGTATCTTAAGGGTGACTATGAGTTTAATAGATTTTCTAAACCAGGGGTAAAAGAAGGCATAGATCACTGGGTTAAGACAGGAGTTGAAAAACAGCAGCCATACATGAATGTCTGAGGATAAACTACTGCCTCCAATAACCTCACCTGTAAGGGATGGAGAGTAATATGGACAAAAACATATCAGAAACACAACCACAACAACACCAAGAGTCCTGGCTGCTTTCATCTCAGATTTCTTAGCAGTTACACCCACTTTACGCTGTACTGTGAGTGCTGCTATGTGGAAGCGCATGGCTTGAGCCTGAGACACCGCCACCACAAATATTTTTAAATAGAGAACTATGATGACAGTAATGGGGCCAATAAAGGTAAAGACAAAGTCGACAGATCCTGTGATGTGGTTAAGAAAACCTACACACTCTCCGTAGCAGGAATTATGCAACTTAAGTTGGTTCAGAAGGTCCATCAAAATGAGACAATTGTAAAATACAGAGTAAATCCAACACAAACAAACACATATTTTGGTTCTGTCTAGAGTAACTCTGGTGTCGTAACGTAGAGGGTCACAAATAGCCAAATAACGATCAACGGATATGAGCACCATATTTCCAACCGAAGAAGAAGTAATGATGAAATTTATATTATGATACAGGGCACATATGAGGTCACCGAGGAACCAGCAATTCTCTGTTGAAAGTATTTCAACAGGCATCAGCAGGAGGCCAACGAGGAAATCTGAGACAGCCAAAGAGAGGATGAGGAGGTTGGTGGGGCTGTGGAGCTGCCTGGAGAGGAAGAATATTAACACTTTTTAGATTTTTAACAATGGAAGCTTGTCAGTTACATCAATGAATGCATTCTTGAGAACATGCTCTAAATATTTTGTCACGTAACATTATATTTGAATACATAATATTTTAAAGTTAGGATTTTTAAAACAAAGTTATATTATTAACTAGAACATTCACATTTCAAGGAAGACATTTGTGTAAATTGTCAGAAAATGAATTAATTCATGATAAGAGGTAATCTCTGCCTGAAGTGGGAGATAGAGATGATGACCAGCAGGTTGAGAGCTGCAGTGATCAGAGAGATGAAAGACAGCAGAAGGTTAATGAGCATGCCGTCGGACTGAGGTTTCCTGCAGGAAGTGTTGAGGAGCAGTGGAAAGCAGAGTTCAGCTCCTCCTGGAGTCTCCATTTTAGGAGAGAGGGGGTGAGAAGTTGCTGAGTTCTGGGAGTTCATAGACTATAGCTCTCTGATAAACAGCTGATTCAACTCTCCTACTACTCCAGTGTCTTATCTCCAACAGAGACTAAAGTCCCTCCCCTCTACTTTGCTTCATGTCGTCATCTTCATCTCAGTCTTCATCACTTCCCTTCATCTCTCACTTAGCATTTTCTGTCTCTCATTGTTAATTATGTCATCAACTCAATAACAACTTTAGCTATCTTGTGTATCGTTGTTTATGACTACATTAAAATAAAAATATTGCTTACGATAAAAATTGCGGGGCACCACTTCTGAATAGAAGAAATAAAAATAAAAATACCATCAATAATTTGGTGATAAATTATCCTGTCTCAATATCTCAGCCGTAAGTCCTGATTTCAGTGACCTCATAGTTCCAACCTTTTGAATCAATATGACAGACAACGACTTGGCGATATATGGGTAATTTATTAAAAAGGGAATTAAATGAATGGATGACAAGATTAATAATGAAAGAACAATACAAAACATGAATGAATGGGTTTCAAATAATCAGGCAATATTATACATATAAATAGTGAAGAAAAGTTGAGGTCTCCTCTTTCTCCTACCTCTGCTCTATCTGGTCAATCTATATTATTATTCAGAGCTTCTATATCTCCTACACCAACTCTGGATCACAGTACGGTTGAGATGTTCCTACTTTGTGCCGAGGGGTCCAGATGCCTTTTGCGGGTCTCTGCCGTTGCTTCAGCGGTCCTGGGGGTATCAGCTCTGCCGTCGGACTCTCCGGTCCGTCGGAGGTGAAGAGGGTGAAGTGGACCTGTGGCTCTCAGCTGGCTCTCAGCTGGCTCTCAGCTGGCTCTCAGCTGGCTCTCAGCTGGCTCTCAGCTGGCTCTCAGCTGGCTCTCAGCTGGGCTTCTCTGGCCTCAGTCAGCAGGCAGGCAAAAGTCTCTGAATTCTTTGTGTCTTGCTTCAAGACGGGCGTTGGATCCGGTCCGGTGTGTGGAGAGGGATATAGCTCTGAATAGTTTGATAACTGAGGCTACTTGTTGATAGTCTCCAACTAATCTCGTTTTGGCCTAAACGATAATAATTAAAGTTGATGTCTCACGAGATCAACAGATGTTCACTAAAAAAAAGGCTTGCTTAAAAGAATGATTCAAAGATGCTCCAAGGAGTTTGAGGAGGAAAAATACTGGCAAAGCTGCTGTTCTAAAACAAAATAAAAAACACTTAACAAGACGCCTAACACGGACAAAAACGAAAAGGACAAGAGGACAAGAAGAATAAAAGGAATAAGAGAATAAGAGAGTGAACAAAGCAAATCTCCTGGTTTTATCTGTTCAAGATAGGTGTCGGGTCCCAGGTTGTGGCTTGATTTTATGGCTTCGTTTTTGTCAAGATTTGGGATTCCTTTGTCCCTAGTGTCGGCGGTCTTGTTTAGTAAATTGACTAATCTAACATTTTAAACAAATAACCCACATACTTTTCTTCACTATGAGTTTAAGAAACCTTACACACTTGTACGGATACAGAGATGGAATTTCAGTTACATACATTTGGTATACAGGATTAACAGAGGTCATGCATGTCCGATATGTGTTATTTCCAATTGACCACTGAAGGGCAATATGGTCACATGATGAGTCCGATCTGAAATATATGAAAATTAATTTAACTCTGTTTTCCACTCCACAACTATGCGAGAAAGACGCATTATGCTGAAATCAAATGGGAAATTCTTTGGTTGGGTTTATTAAATGTTTCACAGACTTGTGCAGTACTATACAGGGATACAAGGAATAATTGCAGAGATAGGTAGTGTGGTTCCTGTTCTCTTGAGCCAAGGAATTTATTGCTTTGACCTCTGTTAGCTTTTTGGTTTAGTTCCTGGCGAAAGGCATGCTTGAGTTCATCCCTTCATGTTTGCTTTTCCAGATGTCGCGTTATCAGCTAGAAAAGAGAGGGGGAGGTGTGGAAGAAGGTTATTCATTGTTTCGTATTTCCCGGGCTGACTTGAGATCTTCCTCTCAGCCTGTGGAGTGTCAGCATTGATGCCTTTATGGCTGAAGAGAGGGGGAGAAGAATGCTTAAGTGTATTGAAACCTTCTCTGTAGAGATGAAATACCAGAAAGGGGGGGGAAATGAATGTCTCGGGTTGTTAGTCACTTCAGGCCTCTCCACTCTCGCTACAATTGATAAGGACTACCACTTTATCCTTTCTGGTAAAGGAGATTTGTTGTACATTTTAGACTACTGATTGTAGTTACATTGTAGGGAGATGTAATATGGAGAACAATAGGTTAAAATCATGTCCGTGGGTATTAATAGAAATGATCTGTCAGACAGTAATACATGGGAATCAGGTTAAATATTGACATGAATAATCCACAGTGCAATCTTAAAATACAGAAAAAGGCTAAAATGATCACAAAACCTTTGAAAATGAATATTGACAATGTTTAATTAGAGTGTTCAGATATAATATCAATAATATTAATAAAACATTAATATTTAATTTCATTAAATAGTTCTCAAAGTCACTTGACATGGTAAAGACAGAAACAATAAAAGCGATAACAATTTAAAAAAGGCAGAGGGATGACATTTTAACAGCAATATACAAAACAAAAACAATAAAAACATACATCACTAGCATCACAGTTTGAACGCTGATTTAAATAGATGAGTTTTAAGTGCAGTTTTGAAAGTGGCGAGTGACTGGGAATGTCTGAGGTGTTAGGGTAGAGAGTTCCAGAGCGAGGGGCCAGCAATGGAAAAGGCCCTGTCCGTCCAGGTTTGGTGCTTGGACTGAGTAGGGAGGGGTGTCGGTGCCGTCGGTGGATCTGAGGTTGCGGGTTGGAATGTGTCGGTGCAGGAGGTCCAAAGTGTATGAAGGGATCAGGTTGTAAAGGCTGTGTATGTAATGAGGAGACTTTTGAACTGTATTCTTTGTTGTATTGGGAGCCAGTTGAGATTTTGCAGGACTGGGCTGATGTGATCTCTGGTGCGGTAGTGGGAGAGCAGACGGGCAGCGGAGTTTTGGATCTATTGTAGTCTGTTGATGATTTTGGTGAATGTGCTGTACAGGGGGCTGTTGCAGTAGTCCAGTCGAGAGAGGTGATAAAGGCATGGATGGGCAATGTTTTTTTTGATGAAATGAAATTATTTGGGGCCAATGATGAGGATTTCAGATTTGTCGTTGTTGAGTTTGAGAAAGTTGGCTTGCATCCAGGTCTTTATATCTATGAGGCAGTTGGTGACGGTGGAGTGGATGGTAGGGTTGATGGATTTGGTGGAGATGTAGAGTTGGGTGTCATCAGCATATCAGGGGAAATGGAGACCATGGTGGCCTATGATGTTTCCAAGGGGGAGCATGTAGAGGATGAAGATAAGGGGGCAGAGTGCCGAGCCTTGTTGGACACCTTGAGAGACTGAGGTTGTGTCAGTGTTGAACAGTCCATATTCCCGCTACATATATATATATGTAATGTAATGTAATGTTGGGGATGTGTGGGTAAAGGCCAGGCTTTTTGAGGATAATTGTGACAGAGGCAAGTGGAGGGCCAGTAGACAGGGAGGAGTTGATGACAGAGATAAGAAGTGGACAGAGGGCTGGGAGACAAGCCATGAGTAAACTTGAGGGGATGGGTTCCAGGTCACAGGTCGGAATCTTCATGCCAGACAGTGATTTGTTGAGATCTGGGGGGAGATGAGGGAGAACTGGGACAGTGAGCGGTAGGTTAGGGGGGGTTTTGACAGTTACAAGGTTGGGATATGGCCAGTTGGTCGTAGATGGTCTAAATTTTTTGCTTTGCAGAATATAAGGTGAGTAAGGAGAGACATTTCTCTACTGTGAAGTAGTGGGTAAGATTGTCAATGGGTTTGAGGAGTTTATTCATAGTGGATAATGATGGGGTTTGCGGAACCAAAGTGGATGATGCAAGAGTAGTAGGTGGAGCATGTGGTATTGAGAGCTAGTTTGTATTGCTGTATGTACTCCTTGTAATAATCCAAACTTTAATCCAAATAAATACTCACTGTTATAATATGTACGGCTTGTCCCTTTCTCTCTCACTTGTCTCTGCAGCCAACATGTATAAAAATAATTTACTAAAATGATATTTTCTTTCTCTATTTCATCTTTGTGCTTGAGTTTGCCTGAATTTTAGAAATATGTGTTAAACATTATATAAACGTAAGCAAAATATGTTTTTTCAAAAACATATTCATACCATAACAATATGTTATTAACCAATAAGTATGCTAGGTGTTTGTTTTGTTAAATTCAGCCTATAGTTTCCACTGTAAAACCCAAACAACACTTATATTTCTGTAGTAATCACACTTGAATTTGACCCAGTGAATTCTTACTGTGTAGAATTGCATGATTCTAATCCTATCCTGGTACAGTGACCAGAACCTGCTCTACCCCCTTTCATCTCCATCATTGATTGATAGTTGTTTCACTTGTGTCTGTCTCAGTGAACAAAGTAAACACATGGCCGCAATGGCTTTGAACTACATGCAGTTATCTGACTCATGCTTCGCATGGATTCAATTGCATGCCCAGTATCCTCAAATTGTTGGCATAATCAAAGAAACAAGTGGTGAGTATCGTTTCTGTAAGCACAAGATCATCAACTTCACTACGTCAAAACCCACATACACACAAACATACTGAAGCAATACAAAAAAAACAGATAAGCATGGTAATCTTGACATTGTACAATTTCTTTGTTGCTTTGAATTCAAGTAATATTGAGTTTTTTAGACCAAAATGGTGGGAACCAAAGTTTTAGAGAGGGGACTTATCTGGACGGACTCTTTAGTTCTGGTGGGGGTCTAAAACACATAGGCAATGATAGAAAACCTGAAAGGGGTTGATTGGGATGAATTGTTTGCTGGTCTGAACATGATTGCTGCTCTGTTACTGGACTTCTCTGCCAGTTATGGATTGGCCATAAAAAAAACAGGTTAGAGCATAGTGTTATTCATGAGGTCTTTGAAACACCACTGACCAAGCATCTGAATTTGAAGGATTGGGAGTGAAAATGTGTTGGAGGGAGAGTGGGACACTTAGGAGTCTAATAGAAGAGCTAATTGGCAGATTAACAAGAAGGGAAACAGGACATCCAGCCAGACACTGGGACAAGTGACCAGCTGAAGATCCACCTAGCTTTTGCAGCAATTTGGCCTGTAGGTGCAGTGACAAACTGGCAGAGGTAGTTGACTGGAAACCACAGCATGCGGCCAACTGGAGATCAGAAACATATGAAGGGGTTTTCTGACCAGGGATCAGAGACAACTTTTGAGGTGGGCCAGCAGGGAATCAGTGACTGGAGGGGCTTCAGTTCAACGATACATGACAGAACTCAGAACTTATCTAGTTAAACCTCTTTATGGCAAAAAGTTCGACATCTATAGTTTATCCAGGTTCATGGCATGAGAGCAACCAAAAGCGTTGTCTTCTTATTGTCCTGGTCACGACTATCCCAAAGAGAACACTCTGGCTGTGTTGTAATGAGCCTTGCTGTTCCCCATTGCAGAGCATGATGACAATTGTAACTCTTCAGAAAAAAGTAAAAAAGAGGAGGGAGTGGTGAAAGACAGGGAAAAACCCAATGAAGATAGATGAAACAGTAAGGGAGAAGTTCAGTCACTCCCACTTAATAAAGTTTTTCCCAGGGTATAAGAGGAAGGAGGGATGTGCAGGAAGAAAAAAGAATAATCAGATGCATGGCAAGCTCAGCAGCATCTTGTCTTCTTAGCTCTGAGAATGAAAAGCCTTGAAGAAGCTGAACTTTGCTTTCCACAACTCCTCAACTCCTCCTGCAGGAAGACCATGCGTCCTCACTCTGTATCTATGCTCACTTACATTTTACTGTCCTCCATCTCGCTGCTCACTGTGACTCTAAACCTGTTGGTCATCATCTCCATCTCCCACTTCAAGTATTCAAATGTTTTATCAATTTATACAACTGGTAGCTTTACAGAAAGAAAGAGTTAATGGAACAGAACATTACTAAATATCATCTCTGACAGTTAAAGAAATGTGTTTTTGTGTTTCAGTCAATTTCAGTAATTTGTCTCTTAATATGATGATTGCAGCTACCAATAATGATAAGTATGTTGTTCTCTTATCTTTCCAGGCAGCTCCACACACCCACCAACCTCCTCCTCCTCTCTCTGGCTGTATCAGATTTCTTCGTTGGCCTCCTCATGTTCTTTCAAATTGTGCTCATAAACGGCTGCTGGTTCCTCGGTGACCTCATGTGTGTTCTATATTATGTTCTCGACTATATTATTACCTATGCCGCTATAGAAACCATGGTGTTCATATCAGTTGACCGATATGTGGCTATTTGTGAGCCTCTACATTATTCCACCAAAGTCACACAAAAAAGAGTTAAAGTCTGTGTTTGTCTGTGTTGGATGTTTTCTGCTTTCTTTAGCTGTCTGCTGCTGAAGGATAATTTTGAACAACCAGGCAGGTATAATTCCTGCTTTGGAGAGTGCGTCATCGTCATTAACTACATCGCTGGACGTGTAGATCTTTTTTTGTCCTTTATTGGTCCTGTCACTGTCATCATAGTTCTGTATATGAGAGTATTTGTGGTGGCTGTGTCTCAGGCTCGTGCCATGCGATCTCATACTGCAGCTTTCCCTCTCAAGTGTTCAGTGGGTGTAACTGCTAAAAAATCTGAAATGAAAGCAGCCAGGACTCTTGGTGTTGTTATTGTTGTGTTTTTATTGTGCCTCTGCCCATATTTCTGTGTTTCACTTACAGGACAGGACACCTTGCTGAATGCCTCATCAGCTGCCTTTGTAATATGTCTGTTCTATTTCAACTCCTGTCTTAACCCAGTGATCTATGCCTTTTTCTACCCCTGGTTTAGAAAATCTATCAAGCTCATTGTTACACTTAAAATACTGCAGCCTGCCTCAAGTGAGAACAAAATAATGTAGAGAGACACTGCATGGTGGCTGAAATTAGATAGAAAAATCTCCTTGGTCACACTGGTGAGAATTTAATGAAGATGTTAAAGTCTTGGTACAATGACATTTGTTTTAAAACTTTAACATGCAGATCATATATTTGTCTTTACATTGTGTACTTTTTCAAGGCAGGGAAGCAACTTAGAAAACTACTACTACTCTACCTACTCTAGAAAAGCTGTTGCCTGACTCCAGTGAAGTCAACATATAACAAATAAACTGAAGGATCCTTGGACAAATATAGAAATGCTTTTTTCTTTTTTTGGATTGCATTAGGTCTGAAGTTTCACTATGTTACTCTGTAGCTAAAGACCCAAATGGGTAATGCAAATCTCTCTTTCCTGTTTGGAAAGAGGATACTGTCCACATCCTTTCAAGGGGCCTATCGGGCTTGAAGGTATGGGTTGAATCAAAAAGGTATTTTACTGAAGCGGACCTTCAGTACACGAGAATTCAGTACAAATTACGGCTAAGTTATCTAAAATCAAAAGGTTAAGGCATAGTCAAGAGGAACAGAAGTAAGGTCTAATATCAACGTTAAATACATGAGAAAAAACGCTGCAACACTAGACAAGGAAATACTCAGACAAATGGGCAACAGAGAAGCTAAGCAGTTAGGCTAAACACACAGGGGTGGTAGGGTAAAGAAGTATAGGTGCAACTTATCAGGGCAGGGCAGGCAATCACACAGGTGGGAATCACACAACAACAGGAAGCAAACCTATCCTTTAGCAGGGAGGATCATGATACTTGTATTACTTCTTGTGTCCTTATTACCAACTCTGCATGTAGCTTTCATAAAGCCTTCACCAAAATCCAAACATGTCTACAGATGATCTTCTAAATATCTTCAACTATACAATCAGAGGTGTACTTGACTTGATAGAAGCTGCAAAAACCAATCTCGCAGCATGTCTTGCTTAATAATAACACCAGAGAATAAAGTCAGTATCTTCAAGTCTAACAACATGGTTCTCTGCAGGAAAACTGTGGATAGCGCCCTCTGGGTTGGGAGTGTGTCATTGTCACAAGCAGTGGTTCATTGCACCAAGCGAGGGAGTTTAAGTATATCAGGGTCTTGTTCACGAGTGAAGGTAAAATGGAGCGTGAGATGAACAGGCAGTTTGGTGCGGTATCAGCAGTGATGAAGGCATTGTACCAAATCATTGTGGTGAAGCCAGAAGGCAGAGCTCTCGATTTACCAGTCCGTCTATTTTCCAAGCCTCGTTGTCATGTGCTTTTGGTAGTAACCAAAACAATGAATACATGCCGCCAAATTGAACTTCCTTTGTGGTGGCTGTGTCTCAAGCTTGTGCCATGCGATCTCATACTGCAGCTTTCCTTCTCAGGTGTTCAATTAGTGTAACTGCTAAAAAAATCTGCATTGTGAGGAATTAGTAACATGTTAAAGTCTTCATACAGTGACTATTGTAAAAACACTTTTACATGCAGATGAATTTCGTGTCTTTACAATTTTTACTCTTTAAATGCAACAGTGAAGCAACTTAGAAAACTAGTACTACTCTAGCTGCTTTATAAAATCTGTGGCCTGATTTCTGTGAGGCTATCATATAACAAACAAGTTAAAGGATACTTGGACTAACATAGAAATGTTGTTTGCATTTTTGGATTCAAACAGGTGACTCTGTAGCTAATGATGGACACTTTCTCAACAGTAAATCCTGAATTAAAGAAGCTGTAGAAGTTTGGCTATATATCAAAGTTGACTTTCAATGCACAGTTTTAAATCCTGACAAGAGAAATAGTCAAATACTAATTACCTTATGCATTACAAGAATAATGACGAGCATCCTGATGAATAACATTATTTAAATGTCCAGCGGAGATAATGTTATAAAACACACAGATACATTAATTATGTCTCTCTTTCCATGTCACTCTCTTATCTGCACATTTCTTTATTCTAAGTGTGGTTTTGGTCACATTTCCTCTCTCTTTTTCCTGCAAAACAGAAGGCTACAAACTTCGCCTTAGCAGACGTAATAAATGTTAACAGTCCTCGCTCTACACAAATCAGTTCCATTTGTATTTTATTTTATTGGTTACACAATAAACCCTAGCTCAAAGCTCTTTAACGGTGTGTTACACACAAAAATACCCACAGGTCCAAAAGCAGTGCTTACAAGGGAGTTTTTGGGGGCATGATCCCAGAAAAAAAAACATGATTTCCTTGATCTAGATATGTGCATTTATGTTGTAAAAAGAGGTTTTAAAACCATGTCCGTGGGCATTATTATAAATAATTTGTCAAGCTGTAATACATGAGAATCAATGTGCAATGAATGATCCAAACTTTAATCTAAAAAATACTCACTGTTATTATTAATATTTACTGCTTGTCCCTTTCTTTCTCACTTGTCTCTCCAGCCAACATATATAAAAATAATTTACTGAAACAATATACGCCTTCTCTATTTCATAGATGTGTGAAAATGTGTGTTTTCAATAACATATTTATACAGTAATATTATGGTATTACCCTATAAGTGTGCTAGGTGTTTGTTTTGTTAAATTGAGACTATTGCTGTACAACCCATACACCATATATATTTCTGTGGTAATAACACTGAATTTGACCAGGTGAGTATTTACTTCTACTGTTTAAGCGGATATTCTCTCATTTACTTTATAATGCCATTGCACTCCTTTCTGTTCATTGAGTTAGACTATTTTCTAGTCGCACGTGTCCGAGTTCTCAATTTGCAGGTGTAACGGACCGTTTCTCAATCTCCCGGTCTAATGGATGGTGTTCTCAATCTCCTAGTCTAACAGCAGCACAGGGGCCCCACAAGGAACCGTTCTGGCTCCTTTCCTCTTCACCATTTACACCTCGGACTTTACACACAACTCTGCTAACTGCCACCTGCAAAAGTTCTCTGATGACTCTGCAATCATCAGCCTCATTTCCGCCAGTGATGACAAGGAATACAGGGAACTGAACCAGGACTTCATATGATGGTGCCAGCGGAACCGCCTCCAGATCAACTCTGGTAAAACCAAAGAGCTGGTGGTGGACTTCCGCCGGGGTAAACACTGTTCTCCGGAACCAGTGAACATCCAGGGAAAGGATATTGAGATTGTGAAATCTCGTGAAGTTTGTGAAGTACCTGGGTGTTCACTTGAACAATAAACTGGACTGGACTGATTACACAAATGCACTTTATAAAAAGGGTCAGAGCAGACTCTATCTGCTGAGGAGACTGAGGTTTTCAGAGTGCAGGGAGCACTCCTGAGGACCTTCTTCAACTCTGTGGTGGAAGGAAGAGACTCAATAAACTTGTCAGGAAGGCTAGCAGTGTCCTGGGGTGTCCACTCGATACGGTGGAGGTGGCGTGAGACAGGAGGATGATGGCCAAGCTATCTTCCCTGATGGACAACCTCTCCCACCCCATGCGGAACACCCTGGCAGCTCTGTGCAGCTCCTTCAGCCATCGGCTGCTTCAAACCCGGTGTTTTTTTTACTATGTACCTTGTTTGCACTATATCTATGCTGCTGTAATCCTGTAAATTTCCCCGCTGTGGGACTAATAAAGGATTATCTTATCTTATCTTATCAGACCGTTTCTCAATCTCCTGGTCTAACTTGACCGTTTTCTCATTTCCTGGTCCAACATGAAAGTTTTCCATATTCCCCAGGTCTAACATGAATGTTTCTCATTTCCTGGTCGGAATGTGACCCGGTCCCGAAGACCCAATTTCTTATTTCCTGGTCGGCAGTGACCTTGTCTGAGTGACCCAAAACTATTATTTCCTGGTCTAACATGACCTGATCAAGAAGGGTCACTTTTTTCAATTTCTGGTCGAACATGACCAGGTCTAACATGACCGTATTCCCATTCCCGGGTAAAAACTAAAAACGAAACAAAAATGACTGGCTCTGCTTTATCCGGTCTCCGGGGACTCTTCCGGTCTCTCTCTGGTCTTACTCTACCCCGCTATTCTGTTTTGCGGTCTTAGCTACCAACAATCTCGGCTGAGATCTAACGTGACCATAACTATCCTGTTCTGTGGTCTGACATGACCCACAACTGTCCTGTGCTGCTGTCTGACATGACCCACAACTATCCTGTGCTGTGGTCAAATTTGAACCACAACTGTCGTACGCTGCGGTCTAACATGACCCCTACCTATCATTTTCTGCAGTCTGTCGAGACCCCTGCTATCAATTCCGTGATCTGTCAAGATCCCACCAGACTTTAAATTGGTCTATCTAGACCCACACTATCCTGTTCTTGTCACAGTCACACCTGTTCACTCTTCCTGCACTATTTCTCTCAGCTCACAGCCCAGCCCCCGCTCTCTTACCACACTCTCCCTCACTCACCTAATCAGCCTCATGCAGTGCACCTGTCTGCCACACCCACCTCGTTAACACAATCCCTCTCACCTGCTCACTCTGCTGCACTACTCACCTCAGTATAAATACCCCAGTCTCACACACACTCACTGCCAGATCGTTCTCTGCATTATGCCAGACCTTCCAGCGTTATTCCCCGGACTGATTTCCCGTTGCCGACCCTGCTTGTTTGGACTTCTCCGCCTTGCCTCTGCCCCGGTAACTGACTCAGCCTTCCGTCCCAGACCACGGTATTCCTACCTTGCCTCTGCCCCGGTTAACCGACTCAGCCTTCTGTCCCTGACCATGAGATTTGCCTTTGCTTCTTTTGGTTTCTGTCTACCTGCTGTTTGTTCCGATTTGAATAAAGCTCCTGAACATTACTCTGTTTCCTGGTCATACTGCACTTGGGTCCACACACCACCCGTTACAGTACGATCTGGCCTGAAAGGGAGGCAAGGAGGCATTCAATAAATCCAAGGCTATGTCTCTGCCTCCTCACCGTCCATATGACTGTGCCATCGACCTCCATCCGGGTACCTTTCCACCCAGAGGTCGTTTATTCTCCCTGTCCGTGCCTGAAAGGGAGGCAATGGATAAATACATTAATGACTCTCTCGCGGCTGGTCTCATACGCCCCTCGTCATCTCCTGAGGGGGCAGGGTTTTTCTTCGTGGGTAAGAAGGACAAGACCATCAGACCCTGCATCGACTACCGGGGTTTGAATGAGATCACCGTCAAGAACCGTTACCCATTGCCTCTAATCACTACTGCATTTGAGCTCCTCCAAGGCGCCACCATCTTCTCAAAACTCGACCTCCGCAATGCCTATCACCTGATTCGGATTCGAGAGGGAGACGAGTGGAAGACAGCCTTCAATACCCCGAAGGGGCATTACGAATATCTAGTAATGCCCTTTGGGTTGACTAACGCTCCCGCCGTTTTCCAGACCTTGCTAAATGACATTCTCCGGGACATGTTGGACCGACATGTTTTTGTTTATCTGGACGACATCCTCATATTTTCCAAGACCAAGGAGGAACATATACACCACGTTCAGTCTGTCCTGCAACGTCTTCTGGAGAACTCCCTGTATGTGAAGGCTGAGAAATGCGAGTTCCATGTGACCACCGTTTCCTTCCTGGGTTACATTGTATCGGGCGGAAACATCAAGATGGACCCTGCAAAAGTCGCCACCGTTACATCCTGGTCCATTCCTGAATCCCGCAAACAACTGCAACGCTTCTGGAATCCTGCAGCCGAAGAAGCTTTCCAGACCCTCAAAACCAGGTTCTCCTCAGCACCCATCCTCCAAGTCCCCGATCCGGATCGACAGTTCGTGGTGGAGGTGGATGCCTCCGACGTGGGAGTCGGGGGCGTTCTGTCCCAGCGCTCGGCCGCCGATCAAAAACTGCATCCCTGCGCCTTTTTCTCCTGTCGGCTTTCCCCTGCCAGCGGTAAAGCTAGCCCTGGAGGAGTGGCGCCATTGGCTGGAGGGAACCAAGCTACCATTCCTGGTATGGACTGACCATAAAAACCTGGAGTACATCCGCACCGCCAAGAGGCTCAACTCCCGACAGGCCAGGTGGTCCCTCTTCTTTACGAGGTTCCACTTCACCCTTTCTTATCGTCCCGGTTCCCACAACATCAAGCCCGACGCTCTCTCCCGCCAGTTCCAGGAGGTGGAGGAACCTACCCCGGGTCATCTCTCCATCCTTCCGGACTCCTGCCAAGTCGCGGTCCTCACCTGGGAGATCGAGGAATCCGTGAGAGCCGCGACTGAGGATCAACCCGGTCCCAGCGCCTGTCCTCAGAACCGCCTGTTCATCCCTCAAGCTCTTCGGTCCGACGTTCTCCAATGGGCCCACTCCTCTAAACTTACCTGCCATCCGGGCATCCAGCGAACCCAAGACATCCTGCGACAGCGCTTCTGGTGATCCTCACTCCCCGAGGACACCAGAGAGTTCGTCAACGCCTGCCCGATCTGCAACCAGCACAAACCCTCTCACCAAGCTCCGGCTGGTCTCCTGCGTCCTCTTCCAGTACCCCATCGTCCTTGGTCACACATCTCCCTGGACTTCATCACCGGGTTGCCCACATCCGAAGGCAACACCGCCATCCTGACGGTGGTTGACCGGTTCAGCAAGATGGCCCACTTCATCCCTCTGCCTAAACTCCCGTCTGCCAAAGAGACAGCCGAACTCATCTCCATCCACGTCTTCCGCCTACATGGGATTCCGGTCGACGTCGTCTCTGACCGGGGTCCCCAGTTCACCTCCATCTTCTGGAGGGAGTTCTGCACACTGTTGGGGGCCACCGTAAGCCTGTCCTCTGGGTTCCATCCACAGTCCAATGGCCAAACAGAGAGGAAGAACCAGGAGATGGAGACCGCCTTCCGATGTCTGGTCTCCCGGAATCCTGCCTCCTGGTCCCGCCAGCTGATGTGGGTGGAGTACGCGCACAACACCCTGACCAGCTCCGCCACCGGCCTGTCTACTTTTCAGTGCGCCTATGGCTATCAACCTCCTCTGTTCCCCGCACTGGAGGAGGAGGTTTCCTGCCCCTCAGTCCAGACCTTCATCTGCCGCTGCTGTCAGACCTGGACAAAAGCCCGAACAGCCCTGCTTCGGTCCGCTGACCGCTACTCGAATGCTGCCAACCGACACCGCACTCCAGCCCCCGTCTACCAAGTGTGGCTGTCGACCCGGGACCTACCATTGCGGGTAGAATCCAAGAAGCTGGGGCCAAGGTTCATCGGTCCATTCGAGGTCAAGAAAGTAATCAACCCAGCGGCAGTAAGGCTCAAGCTCCCCAGGTCCATGCGCATCCATCCCACGTTCCACGTCTCCAGGGTGAAACCAGTCAGGGAGAGCCCCTTGATGCCGGCGGCTCCTCCTCCACCACCTCCTCGCCTCATCGAAGGAGGACCTCTCTACACCGTCCATCGCCTGCTTCGCTCTCGTCGCTGGGGTCGGGGTATCCAATACCTGGTGGACTGGGAGGGATACGGTCCTGAGGAGAGGTCGTGGGTTCCAGCTCGTCACATCTGTGATCCTCGACTCATTGTTGCTTTCCATCTACAGCACCCGGACCAGCCCTCCAGGAGAAAGACCCCTGCCAGAGACATTCAAGAGGCTCCCGAGTCAGACAGTGAGGCCTCGTTGTCCGGGTCCGAGGAACCCTTCCTTCAGACCCCCTCCACCCACCCTACTGAAGATCCGGACTCTGCGGCCTCGGAGGAGTACTTCCCCTTCCCTAATCCATCCCTCTGACTCATATTTCCAATAAATCATTAATAACCTATATTGTTATTAGCATGGTATTGAATTTGTGAATATGTGTGCAATCATGATTAAGGCCATGTAAAGCGTTCTGGTCAGTCATGTAGTATGAAAACCACAATGACTTTAAGACTCCTGATTTCAAGAAAGCAAGTTAAGTACTTTTGTTGTGTTAGTAAACCCTAAAAACTAAGTAATCCAATATGTGAAGTTTATCTAGCACCACAGACCTAGGATATGTATTTGAAAGGTTGGGAGTTAAAATGTGTTGGATGGAGAGTGGGACACATAGGAGTCTAATAGAAGGGCTAATTGGCTGATTAGCAAGAGATAAAACAGGACAATGATCTCGATCCACCTAGTCTCGGAGCAATTGGGGGGCCTGTAGATGCAAGGGCAAACTGACAGAGGCAGCTGAGTGGAGACCAAAGCATGTGGCCAACTAAAGATCTGAAACATATGAAGTTGTTTCCTGACTGGGGATCAGAGACAACTATTGAGGTGGGAATCAGTGACAACTGCAGGGGATTGAGTTCAATGACACATGACGAAACTAAAAATCTATCTAGTTAAACGTCTTGCATACATCTATAGCTTATCCAGGTTCATGGCATAATAGTTACCAGCGGCTGTATTCTCTCGTCATCTTGTCCTTGTCAAACTTGTCCTAAAAAGGCAACTCTGGTGGGGTTGTGATGTGCCTTCTTGTTCCCCATTGCAGACCATTATGGAAATTGTAATTTTTTAAATAAAAAAATGGAAAAAAGAAGAGGGGGAGGTGAAATACAGACCAAAGCCCAGTGAAGATAGATGAAACAGTACTTATAAACGGCTGCTGGTTCCTCAGTGACCTCATGTGTGTTCTATATTATTTTCAAGACCTTATTATTACCTATGCTGGTATAGAAACCATGGTGTTCATATCAGCTTACCGATATGTGGCCATTTGTGAACCTTTACATTATCCCACCAAAGTCACACAAAAAAGAGTTAAAGTCTGCGTTTGTCTGTGTTGGATGTTTTCTGCTTTCTGTAGCTGTCTGCTGTTGAAGGATAATTTTGAAGAGCCAGGCAGGTATAATTCCTGCTTTGGAGAGTGTGTCATCGTCATTAACTACATTGCTGGACGTGCAGATCTTTTTTTGTCCTTTATTGGTCCTGTCACTGTCATCATAGTTCTGTATATGAGAGTATTTGTGGTGGCTGTGTCTCAGGCTCATGCCATGTGATCTCATACTGCAGCTTTCCCTCTCAAGTGTTCAGTGAGTGTAACTGCTAAAAAATCTGAAATGAAAGCAGCCAGGACTCTTGGTGTTGTTATTGTTGTGTTTCTATTGTGCCTCTGCCCATATTTCTGTGTTTCACTTACAGGACAGGACACCTTGCTGAATGCCTCATCAGCTGCCTTTGTAATATGTCTGTTCTATTTCAACTCCTGTCTTAACCCTGTGATCTATGGCTTTTTCTACCCCTGGTTTAGAAAATCTATCAAGCTCATTGTTACACTTAAAATACTGCAGCCTGCCTCAAGTGAGAACAAAATAATGTAGAGAGACACTGCATGGTGGCTGAAATTAGATAGAAAAATCCCCTTGGTCACACTGGTGAGAATTTAATAAAGATGTTAAAGTCTTGGTACAATGACATTTGTTTTAACACTTTAACATGCAGACCATCTATTTGTCTTTACATTGTGTACTTTTTCAAGGCAGGGAAGCAACTTAGAAAACTACTACTACTCTACCTACTCTAGAAAAGCTGTTGCCTGACTCCAGTGAAGTCAACATATAACAAATAAACTGAAGGATCCTTGGACAAATATAGAAATGCTTTTTTCTTTTTTTGGATTGCATTAGGTCTGAAGTTTCACTATGTTACTCTGTAGCTAAAGACCCAAATGGGTAATGCAAATCTCTCTTTCCTGTTTGGAAAGAGGATACTGTCCACATCCTTTCAAGGGGCCTATCGGGCTTGAAGGTATGGGTTGAATCAAAAAGGTATTTTACTGAAGCGGACCTTCAGTACACGAGAATTCAGTACAAATTACGGCTAAGTTATCTAAAATCAAAAAGGTTAAGGCATAGTCAAGAGGAACAGAAGTAAGAGGAAATACATACGAAAAAACGCTGCAACACTAGACTAGGAAATACTCAGACAAATGGACAACAGAGAAGCTAAGCAGTTAGGCTAAACACACAGGGGTGGTAGGGTAAAGAAGTATAGGTGCAACTTATCAGGGCAGGGCAGGCAATCACACAGGTGGGAATCACACAACAACAGGAAGCAAACCTATCCTTTAGCAGGGAGGATCATGATACTTGTATTACTTCTTAATAGTCCTTATTACCAACTCTGCATGTAGCTTTCATAAAGCCTTCACCAAAATCCAAACATGTCTACAGATGATCTTCTAAATATCTTCAACTATACAATCAGAGGTGTACTTGACTTGATAGAAGCTGCAAAAACCAATCTCGCAGCATGTCTTGCTTAATAATAACACCAGAGAATAAAGTCAGTATCTCCAAGTCTAACAACATGGTTCTCTGCAGGAAAACTGTGGATAGCGCCCTCTGGGTTGGGAGTGTGTCATTGTCACAAGCAGTGGTTCATTGCACCAAGCGAGGAGTTTAAGTATATCAGGGTCTTGTTCACTCAGTGAAGGTAAAATGGAGCGTGAGATGAACAGGCAGTTTGGTGCGGTATCAGCAGTGATGAAGGCATTGTACCAAATCATTGTGGTGAAGCCAGAAGGCAGAGCTCTCGATTTACCAGTCCATCTATTTTCTAAGCCTCGTTGTCATGTGCTTTTGGTAGTAACCAAAAGAATGAGATTGTGAATACATGCCGCCAAATTGAGCTTCCTTTCTTTGGTGGTTAGGCTTAGCTTTCGAGTTAGGGTGAGGAGCTTAGACATCCAGAATGAGTTCGGAATTGAGCCGCTGCTCTATCACGTCTAAAGAGGCCAGCTGGGAAGGTTGGGGCATTTGATCAAGATGCCTCCTGGGTTTTCCTAGTAAGAGGTCCTGGGGTAGCCCCGAACACACTGGACAGATTATGTATTTTGTTAGGCCTGGAAACGTCTCAGGAGTTCCCCAGAAAAAGCTGGAAATCATTGCTGGAAAAGAGATGTCTGGGAAACCCTTGCTGAGTCGGACATCCGCAACTGACCAAGCATCTGTATTTGAAGGGTTGGGAGTGAGAATATGTTGGAGGGAGAATTGGACCTTTAGGAGTCTAATAGAAGAGCTAATTGGCATATTAACAAGAAGGGAAACAGGACATCCAGCCAGACACTGGGACAAGTGACCAGCTGAAGATCCACCTAGCTTTTGCAGCAATTTGGTCTGTAGGTGGAGTGACAAACTGGCAGAGGTAGTTGACTGGAAACCACAGCATCGGCCAACTGGAGATCAGAAACATATGAAGGGATTTTCTGACCATGGATCAGAGACACCTTTTGAGGTGGGTTCAGCAGGGAATCAGTGACTGGAGGGGCTTGAGTTCAACGATACATGACAGAACTCAGAACTTAAATCTAGTTAAACCTCTTTTGAAAATATGCATACATCTATATCTTATCCAGGTTCATGGGATACTAGTAACCAAAAGCGTTGTCTTCTTATTGTCTCTTGGTCACAATTATCCCAAAAGAAACCTTTGCTTTGATAATGAGCATTGCTGTTCCCCATTGCAGAGCATGATGAAATTGTAACTTTTTAGTAAAAAAATGGAAAAAATAGGAGGGGAGGTTAAAGACAGGGAAAATCCCAATGAAGATAGATGAAACAGTAAGGGAGAAGTTCAGTCACTCCCACTTAAGAATTTTTTTCCAAGGGTAAAAGAGGAAGGAGGGATGTGCAAGAAGAAAAAAGAATAATCAGATGCATGGCGAGCTCAGCAGCATCTTGTCTTCTTAGCTCTGAGAATGAAAAGCCTTGAAGAAGCTGAACTTTGCTTTCCACAACTCTTCAACTCCTCCTGCAGGAAGACCATGCGTCCTCACTCTGTATCTATGCTCACTTACATTTTACTGTCCTCCATCTCGCTGCTCACTGTGACTCTAAACCTGTTGGTCATCATCTCCATCTCCCACTTCAAGTATTCATGTGTTTTATCAAATTATAAAAGTGGTAGCTTTACAGAAAGAAAGAGTTAATGGAACAGAACATTACTAAATATCAGATCTTAGACGGTTAAAGAAATGTGTTTTTGTGTTTCAGTCAATTTCAGTCATTGGTCTCTGAATATGATGATTGCTGCTACCAATAATGATAAGTATGTTGTTCTCTTCTCTTTCCAGGCAGCTCCACACACCCACCAACCTCCTCCTCCTCTCTCTGGCTGTCTCAGATTTCTTCGTTGGCCTCCTCTTTTTCTTTCAAATTTTGCTCATAGATGGCTGCTGGTTCCTCGGTGACATCATTTGTATTCTGTATCAGAATGTTGCATACATTATTACCTCTGCCTCAGTAGGAACCATGGTGCTCATATCAGTTGACCGATATGTGGCTATTTGTGAGCCTCTACATTATTCCACCAAAGTCACACAAAAAAGAGTTAAAGTCTGTGTTTGTCTGTGTTGGATGTTTTCTACTTTCTTTAGCTGTCTGGTGCTGAAGGATAATTTTGAACATCCAGGCAGGTATAATTCCTGCTTTGGAGAGTGCGTCATCGTCATTAACTACATTGCTGGACTTGCAGATATTTTTTTGTCCTTTATTGGTCCTGTCACTGTCATCATAGTTCTGTATGTGAGAGTATTTGTGGTGGCTGTGTCTCAGGCTCGTGCCATGCGATCTCATACTGCAGCTTTCCCTCTCAAGTGTTCAGTGAGTGTAACTGCTAAAAAATCTGAAATGAAAGCAGCCAGGACTCTTGGTGTTGTTATTGTTGTGTTTCTATTGTGCCTCTGCCCATATTATTGTTTACACTTACAGACAGGACGCATTGTCTCAAGCCATATCTACTTCATTTCTAACATGTCTGTTCTATTTCAACTCCTGTCTTAACCCTGTGATCTATGCCTTTTTCTACCCCTGGTTTAGAAAATCTATTAAGCTCATTGTTACACTTAAAATACTGCAGCCGGGCTCATGTGCAACCAACATGCTGTAGAGAGACACTGCATGGTGGCTGAAATAAGACAGAAAAATGTCAGACATTGTGATAATTTACTGTTTCAATGCAACACTGAAGCAACATAGAAAACTACTGCTACTCTAGCTGCTCTATAAAACCTGTTGCCTGACTTCTGTGAGGCCATCATATAACAAATAAGTTAAAGGATACTTGGACTAACATAGAAATGCTGTTTGCATTGGATTCTAACAGCTCTTAAGTTTCACTGTGTGACTCTGTAGCTAATGATGGACACCTTCTCAACAGTAAATCCTGAAGAAAAGAAGCTGTAGAAGTTTGGACACCAGATGATGACACATGCATTCAAATGGTGGCCTGCAGTGTTTTCTTACCAAAAAGCAATATTAATGTTGACTTTCAATGTACATTTTTAAATCCTGACAAGAGAAATAGTCAAATACTAATTACCTTATGCATTGCAAGAATAATGACTAGCAACCTGATGAATAACATTATTTAAATGTCGAGCGGAGATAATGTTATAAAACACACAGATACATTAGTTATGTCTCTCTTTCCATGTAACTCTATTATCTGCACATTTCCTTATTCTAAGTGCAGTTTTGGTCACATTTCCTCTCCCCTTTTTCCTTCAGACCAGAAAGCCTACAAACTTCGCCTTAGCTGACGTAACTAATTTTAACAGTCCTCGCTCTACACAAATCAGTCACATTTTTATTTTATTATATTGGTTACACAATAAACCCTAGCTCAAAGCTCTTTAACGCTGTGTTACACGCAGAAATACCCACATCTCCAAAAGCAGAGCTTACAAGGAAGCTTTGGGTTCATGATCCTAGAAAAAAATATATTATTTCCCTGATCTAGAAATGTGCATTTAGGTTGTAAAGATTTGAGAACAATGGCTTTTAAAACCATGTCGGTGGGCATTAGTATAAATCATTTGTCAAGCTGTAATACATGAGAATCAATGTTGCAGTGAATAATCCAAACTTTAATCCAAATAAATACTCACTGTTATAATATGTACGGCTTGTCCCTTTCTCTCTCACTTGTCTCTACAGCCAACATGTATAAAAATAATTTACTAAAATGATGTATTCCTTCTCTATTTCATCTTTGTGCTTGAGTTTGCCTGAATTTTAGAAATATGTGTTAAACATTATATAAACGTAAGCAAAATATGTTTTTTCAATAACATATTCATACCATAACAATATGTTATTAACCAATAAGTATGTTAGGTGTTTGTTTTGTTAAATTCAGCATATGGTTTCCACTTTATAAGCCAAACAACACTTATATTTCTGTAGTAATCACACTTGAATTTGAAGAAGTGAGTTTTTACTGTGGAGAATTGCATGATTCTAATCCTATCCTGGTACAGTGACCAGTACCTGCTCTACCCCCTTTCATCTCCATCATTGATTGATAGTTGTTTCACTTGTGTCTGTCTCAGTGAACAAAGTAAACACATGGCCGCAATGGCTTTGAACTACATGCAGTTATCTGACTCATGCTTCGCATGGATTCAACTGCATGTCCAGTATCCTCAAATTGTTGGCATAATCAAAGAACCAAGTGGTGAGTAAAGTTTTTGCAAGAACAAGATCATCAACTTCACTACGTCAAAACCCACATACACACAAACATACTGAAGCAATACAAAAAAAACAGATAAGCATGGTAATCTTGACATTATACAATTTCTTTGTTGCTTTGAATTCAAGTAATATTGAGTTTTTTAGACCAAAATGGTGGGAACCAAACTTTTAGAGAGGGGACTTATCTGGACGGACTCTTTAGTTCTGGTGGGGGTCTAAAACACATAGGCAATGATAGAAAACCTGAAAGGGGTTGATTGGGATGAATTGTTTGCTGGTCTGAACATCATTGCTGCTCTGTTACTGGACTTCTCTGCCAGTTATGGATTGGCCATAAGAAAAAACAGGTTAGAGCATAGTGTTATTCATGAGGTCTTTGAAACACCACTGCCCAAGCATCTGAATTTGAAGGATTGGGAGTGAAAATGTGTTGGAGGGAGAGTGGGACACTTAGGAGTCTAATAGAAGAGCTAATTGGCATATTAACAAGAAGGGAAACAGGACATCCAGCCAGACACTGGGACAAGTGACCAGCTGAAGATCCACCTAGCTTTTGGAGCAATTTGGTCTGTAGGTGCAGTGACAAACTGGCAGAGGTAGTTGACTGGAAACCACAGAATGCGGCCAACTGGAGATCAGAAACATATGAAGGGGTTTTCTGACCAGGGATCAGAGACAACTTTTGAGGTGGGCCAGCAGGGAATCAGTGACTGGAGGTGCTTGAGTTCAATGATACATGACAGAACTCACAACTTATCTAGTTAAACCTCTTTATGGCAAAAAGTTTGACATCTATAGCTTATCCAGGTTCATGGTATGAGAGCAACCAAAAGGGTTGTCTTCTTATTGTCCTGGTCACGACTATCCCAAAGAGAACACTATGGCTGCGTTATAATGAGCCTTGCTGTTCCCCATTGCAGAGCATGATGACAATTGTAACTCTTCAGAAAAAAGTTAAAAAAAGGAGGGGGTGGTGAAAGACTAAAGTGTCATTGTCACAAGCAGTGGTTCATTGCACCAAGCGAGGGAGTTTAAGTATCTCAGGGTCTTGTTCACGAGTGAAGGTAAAATGGAGCGTGAGATGAACAGGCAGTTTGGTGCGCTATCAGCAGTGATGAAGGCATTGTACCAAATCATTGTGGTGAAGCCAGAAGGCAGAGCTCTCGATTTACCAGTCCGTCTATTTTCTAAGCCTCGTTGTCATGTGCTTTTGGTAGTTACCAAAAGAATGAGATCGTGAATACATGCCGCCAAATTGAGCTTCCTTTCTTTGGTGGTTAGGCTTAGCTTTCGAGTTAGGGTGAGGAGCTTAGACATCCAGAATGAGTTCGGAATTGAGCCGCTGCTCTATCACATCTAAAGAGGCCAGCTGGGAAGGTTGGGGCATTTGATCAAGATGCCTCCTGCCTTTTCCTAGTAAGAGGCCCTGGGGTAGCCCCCGAACACACTGGACAGATTATGTATTTTGTAAGGCCTGGAAACGTCTCAGGAGTTCCCCAGAAAAAGCTGGAAATCATTGCTGGAAAGAGACATCCGCAACTGACCAAGCATCTGTATTTGAAGGGTTGGGAGTGAGAATATGTTGGAGGGAGAATTGGACCTTTAGGAGTCTAATAGAAGAGCTAATTGGCATATTAACAAGAAGGGAAACAGGACATCCAGCTGGAGACTGGGACAAGTGACCAGCTGAAGATCCACCTAGCTTTTGGAGCAATTTGGCCTGTAGGTGGACTGACAAACTGGCAGAAGCAGCTCGCTGGAGACCACAGCATGATCTCCAGTCTCCAACTGGAGATCAGAAACATATGAAGGGATTTCCTGACCATGGATCAGATACACCTGTTGAGGTGGGTTCAGCAGGGTATCGGTCACAACTGCAGGGGCTTGAGTTCAACGATACATGACAGCACTAAGAACCTATCGAGTTAAACCTTGTTAAAGCAAAAGTTTGAAAATATGCATACATCTATATCTTATCCAGGTTCATGGGATACTAGTAACCAGAAGCTCAATTCTCTATTTTCTTCTCTTGGTCACAATTGTCCTAAAAATTAAAGCTTTGCTTTGATCTATGGTGCATTGCTGTTCCCCGTTGCAGAGCATGATGAAAATTGTAATTTTTTAGTAAACAAAATGGAAAAAATAGGAGGGGGAGGTTAAATACAGGGATAAGCCCAATGAAGATTGATGAAACATTAAGGGACAAGTTTAGTCACTTCCACTTAAGAAAGTTGTCACCAGAGTAAAAGAGGAAGGAGGGATGTGGAAGAAGAAAAGAGACTAATCAGTTGTATGACGAGCTCAGCAGCATCTTGTCTTCTTAGCTCTGAGAATGAAAAGCCTTGAAGAAGCTGAACTTTGCTTTCCAAAACTCCTCAACTCCTCCTGCAGGAAGAACATGCGTCCTCACTCTGAATCTATGCTCAGTTACATTTTACTGTCCTCCATCTCGCTGCTCACTGTGACTCTGAACCTGTTGGTCATCATCTCCATCTCCCACTTCAAGTATTCAAATGTTTTATCAATTTATACAACTGGTAGCTTTACAGAAAGAAAGAGTTAATGGAACAGAACATTACTAAATATCAGATCTTAGACGGTTAAAGAAATGTGTTTTTGTGTTTCAGTCAATTTCAGGCATTTGTCTCTGAATATGATGATTGCTGCTACCAATAATGATAAGTATGTTGTTCTCTTCTCTTTCCAGGCAGCTCCACACACCCACCAACCTCCTCCTCCTCTCTCTGGCTGTCTCAGATTTCTTCGTTGGCCTCCTCTTTTACTTTCAAATTGTGCTCATAGACGGCTGCTGGTTCCTCGGTGACATCATTTGTATTCTGTATCAGAATGTTGCATACATTATTACCTCTGCCTCAATAGGAACGGTGGTGCTCATATCAGTTGACCGATATGTGGCTATTTGTGAGCCTCTACATTATTCCACCAAAGTCACACAAAAAAGAGTTAAAGTCTGTGTTTGTCTGTGTTGGATGTTTTCTACTTTCTTTAGCTGTCTGGTGCTGAAGGATAATTTTGAACATCCAGGCAGGTATAATTCCTGCTTTGGAGAGTGCGTCATCGTCATTAACTACATTGCTGGACTTGCAGATATTTTTTTGTCCTTTATTGGTCCTGTCACTGTCATAATAGTTCTGTATATGAGAGTATTTGTGGTGGCTGTGTCTCAGGCTCGTGCCATGCGATCTCATACTGCAGCTTTCCCTCTCAAGTGTTCAGTGAGTGTAACTGCTAAAAAATCTGAAATGAAAGCAGCCAGGACTCTTGGTGTTGTTATTGTTGTGTTTCTATTGTGCCTCTGCCCATATTTTTGTTTTACACTTATAGGACAGGACGCATTGTCTCAAGCCATATCTACTTCATTTCTAACATGTCTGTTCTATTTCAACTCCTGTCTTAACCCTGTGATCTATGCCTTTTTCTACCCCTGGTTTAGAAAATCTATTAAGCTCATTGTTACACTTAAAATACTGCAGCCGGGCTCATGTGCAACCAACATGCTGTAGAGAGACACTGCATGGTGGCTGAAATAAGACAGAAAAATGTCAGACATTGTGATAATTTACTGTTTCAATGCAACACTGAAGCAACATAGAAAACTACTGCTACTCTAGCTGCTCTATAAAACCTGTTGCCTGACTTCTGTGAGGCCATCATATAACAAATAAGTTAAAGGATACTTGGACTAACATAGAAATGCTGTTTGCATTTTTGGATTCTAACAGCTCTTAAGTTTCACTGTGTGACTCTGTAGCTAATGATGGACACCTTCTCAACAGTAAATCCTGAAGAAAAGAAGCTGTAGAAGTTTGGACACCAGATGATGACACATGCATTCAAATGGTGGCCTGCAGTGTTTTCTTACGGAAAAACTATATTAATGTTGACTTTCAATGTACATTTTTAAATCCTGACAAGAGAAATAGTCAAATACTAATTACCTTATGCATTCCAAGAATAATGACTAGCGTCCTGATGAATAACATTATTTAAATGTCGAGCGGAGATAATGTTATAAAACACACAGATACATTAGTTATGTCTCTCTTTCCATGTAACTCTCTTATCTGCACATTTCCTTATTCTAAGTGCAGTTTTGGTCACATTTCCTCTCCCCTTTTTCCTTCAGACCAGAAAGCCTACAAACTTCGCCTTAGCTGACGTAACAAATTTTAACAGTCCTCGCTCTACACAAATCAGTCACATTTTTATTTTATTACATTGGTTACACAATAAACCCTAGCTCAAAGCTCTTTAACGCTGTGTTACACAGAGAAATACCCACAGGTCCAAAAGCAGAGCTTACAAGGAAGCTTTGGGTTCATGATCCTAGAAAAAAATATATTATTTCCCTGATCTAGAAATGTGCATTTAGGTTGTAAAGATTTGAGAACAATGGCTTTTAAAACCATGTCGGTGGGCATTAGTATAAATTATTTGTCAAGCTGTAATACATGAGAATCAATGTTGCAGTGAATAATCCAAACTTTAATCCAAATAAATACTCACTGTTATAATATGTACGGCTTGTCCCTTTCTCTCTCACTTGTCTCTACAGCCAACATGTATAAAAATAATTTACTAAAATGATATTTTCTTTCTCTATTTCATCTTTGTGCTTGAGTTTGCCTGAATTTTAGAAATATGTCTTAAACATTACATAAACATAAGCAAAATATGTTTTTTCAATAACATATTCATACCATAACAATATGTTATTAACCAATGAGTATGTTAGGTGTTTGTTTTGTTAAATTCAGCCTATGGTTTCCACTGTATAACCCAAACAACACTTATATTTCTGTAGTAATCACACTTGAATTTGACCCAGTGAGTTTTTACTGTGGAGAATTGCATGATTCTAATCCTATCCTGGTACAGTGACCAGTACCTGCTCTACCCCCTTTCATCTCCATCATTGATTGATAGTTGTTTCACTTGTGTCTGTCTCAGTGAACAAAGTAAACACATGGCCGCAATGGCTTTGAACTACATGCAGTTATCTGACTCATGCTTCGCATGGATTCAACTGCATGTCCAGTATCCTCAAATTGTTGGCATAATCAAAGAACCAAGTGGTGAGTAAAGTTTTTGCAAGAACAAGATCATCAACTTCACTACGTCAAAACCCACATACACACAAACATACTGAAGCAATACAAAAAAAACAGATAAGCATGGTAATCTTGACATTATACAATTTCTTTGTTGCTTTGAATTCAAGTAATATTGAGTTTTTTAGACCAAAATGGTGGGAACCAAACTTTTAGAGAGGGGACTTATCTGGACGGACTCTTTAGTTCTGGTGGGGGACTAAAACACATAGGCAATGATAGAAAACCTGAAAGGGGTTGATTGGGATGAATTGTTTGCTGGTCTGAACATCATTGCTGCTCTGTTACTGGACTTCTCTGCCAGTTATGGATTGGCCATAAGAAAAAACAGGTTAGAGCATAGTGTTATTCATGAGGTCTTTGAAACACCACTGACCAAGCATCTGAATTTGAAGGATTGGGAGTGAAAATGTGTTGGAGGGAGAGTGGGACACTTAGGAGTCTAATAGAAGAGCTAATTGGCATATTAACAAGAAGGGAAACAGGACATCCAGCCAGACACTGGGACAAGTGACCAGCTGAAGATCCACCTAGCTTTTGGAGCAATTTGGTCTGTAGGTGCAGTGACAAACTGGCAGAGGTAGTTGACTGGAAACCACAACATGCGGCCAACTGGAGATCAGAAACATATGAAGGGGTTTTCTGACCAGGGATCAGAGACAACTTTTGAGGTCGGCCAGCAGAGAATCAGTGACTGGAGGTGCTTGAGTTCAACGATACATGACAGAACTCAGAACTTATCTAGTTAAACCTCTTTATGGCAAAAAGTTTGACATCTATAGCTTATCCAGGTTCATGGAATGAGAGCAACCAAAAGCGTTGTCTTCTTATTGTCCTGGTCACGACTATCCCAAAGAGAACACTCTGGCTGCGTTGTAATGAGCCTTGCTGTTTACATTACCCAGTCATTTGCAGAAGCATGATACAATCAGTAGTGTATTACATATCATTCACCCATTCACACACTGATGACAGGCTACCATGCAAGGTGCCACCATCAGACTCTACCTAACATTCATGCAACATCCAGTCCACACCGATGGCAAGCCTTCGGGAGAAACTTGGGGTTAAGTGTCTTGCCCAAGGACACATCGACTGCCGAAGCCGGGTAAAACCCTCTGATTGGAGAACTACCTTGCTCTCCACTACGCCACAGCCGCCCTGTTCCCCATTGCAGAGCATGATGACAATTGTAACTCTTCAGAAAAAAGTTAAAAAAAGGAGGGGGTGGTGAAAGACAGGGAAGAGCCCAATGAAGATAGATGAAACAGTAAGGGAGAAGTTCAGTCACTCCCACTTAAGAATTTTTTTCCCAGAGTAAAAGAGGAAGGAGGGATGTGCAGGAAGAAAAAATAATAATTATATGTTTGACGAGCTCAGCAGCATCTTGTCTTCTTAGCTCTGAGAATGAAAAGCCTTGAAGAAGCTGAACTTTGCTTTCCACAACTCCTCAACTCCTCCTGCAGGAAGACCATGCGTCCTCTTTCTATATCTATGCTCACTTACATTTTACTGTCCTCCATCTCGCTGCTCACTGTGACTCTGAACCTGTTGGTCATCATCTCCATCTCCCACTTCAAGTATTCAAATGTTTTATCAATTTATACAACTGGTAGCTTTACGGAAAGAAAGGGTTAATGGAACAGAACATTACTAAATATCAGATCTCAGACGGTTAAAGAAATGTGTTTTTGTGTTTCAGTCAATTTCAGTCATTGGTCTCTGAATATGATGATTGCTGCTACCAATAATGATAAGTATGTTGTTCTCTTATCTTTCCAGGCAGCTCCACACACCCACCAACCTCCTCCTCCTCTCTCTGGCTGTCTCAGATTTCTTCGTTGGCTTCCTCATGTTCTTTCAAATTGTGCTCATAGACGGCTGCTGGTTCCTCGGTGACCTTGTGTGTATTCTGTATAATGTTCTCGACTATATTATTACCTCTGCCTCAATAGGAACGGTGGTGCTCATATCAGTTGACCGATATGTGGCTATTTGTGAGCCTCTACATTATTGCACCAAAGTCACACAAAAAAGAGTTAAGTTGTGTGTTTGTCTGTGTTGGATATGTTCTGCTTTCCTTAACAGTGTGTTGCTGAAGGATAATTTTGAACATCCAGGCAGGTATAATTCCTGCTTTGGAGAGTGCGTCATTGTCATTGACTACATTGCTGGACTTGCAGATCTTTTTTTGTCCTTTATTGGTCCTGTCACTGTCATCATAGTTCTGTATATGAGAGTATTTGTGGTGGCTGTGTCTCAGGCTCGTGCCATGCGATCTCATACTGCAGCTTTCCCTCTCAAGTGTTCAGTGAGTGTAACTGTTAAAAAATCTGAAATGAAAGCAGCCAGGACTCTTGGTGTTGTTATTGTTGTGTTTCTATTGTGCCTCTGCCCATATTTTTGTTTTTCACTTACAGGACAGGACACCTTGTTTAATGCCTTATCTGCTGCCTTTGTAATATGTCTGTTCTATTTCAACTCCTGTCTTAACCCTGTGATATATGCCTTTTTCTACCCCTGGTTTAGAAAATCTATCAAGCTCATTGTTACACTTAAAATACTGCAGCCTGCCTCAAGTGAGAACAAAATAATGTAGAGAGACACTGCATGGTGGCTGAAATTAGATAGAAAAATCTCCTTGGTCACACTGGTGAGAATTTAATAAAGATGTTAAAGTCTTGGTACAACGACATTTGTTTTAACACTTTAACATGCAGATCATCTATTTGTCTTTACATTGTGTACTTTTTCAAGGCAGGGAAGCAACTTAGAAAACTACTACTACTCTAGCTACTCTAGAAAAGCTGTTGCCTGACTCCAGTGAAGTCAACATATAACAAATAAACTGAAGGATCCTTGGACAAATATAGAAATGTTTTTTTCTTTTTTTGGATTGCATTAGGTCTTAAGTTTCACTATGTGACTCTGTAGCTAAAGACCCGAAGGGGTAATGCAAATCTCTCTTTCCTGTTTAGAAAGAGGATACTGTCCGCATCCTTTCAAGGGGCCTATCGGGCTTGAAGGTATGGGTTGAATCAAAAAGGTATTTTACTGAAGCGGACCTTCAGTACACAAGAATTCAGTACAAATTACGGCTAAGTTATCTAAAATCAAAAGGTTAAGGCATAGTCAAGAGGAACAGAAGTAAGGTCTAATATCAACGTGAAATACATAAGAAAAAACGCTGCAACATTAGACTAGGAAATACTCATACTAATACAAATGGGCAACAGAGAAGCTTAGCAGTTAGGCTAAACACACAGGGGTGGTAGGGTAAAGAAGTATAGGTGCAACTAATCAGGGCAGGGCAGGCAATCACACAGGTGGGAATCACACAACAACAGGTAGCAAACCTATCCTTTAGCAGGGAGGATCATGATACTTGTATTACTTCTTGTGTCCTTATTACCAACTCTGCATGTAGCTTTCATAAAGCCTTCACCAAAATCCAAACATGTCTACAGATGATCTTCTAAATATCTTCAACTATACAATCAGAGGTGTACTTGACTTGATAGAAGCTGCAAAAACCAATCTCGCAGCATGTCTTGGCTTAATATTAACACCAGAGAATAAAGTCAGTATCTCCAACTCTAACAACATGGTTCTCTGCAGGAAAACTGTGGATAGCGCCCTCTGGGTTGGGAGTGTGTCATTGTCACAAACAGTGGTTCATTGCACCAAGCAAGGGAGTTTAAGTATCTCAGGGTCTTGTTCACGAGTGAAGGTAAAATGGAGCGTGAGATGAACAGGCAGTTTGGTGCGGTATCAGCAGTGATGAAGGCATTGTACCAAATCATTGTGGTGAAGCCAGAAGGCAGAGCTCTCGATTTACCAGTCCATCTATTTTCTAAGCCTCGTTGTCATGTGCTTTTGGTAGTAACCAAAAGAATGAGATCGTGAATACATGCCGCCAAATTGAGCTTCCTTTCTTTGGTGGTTAGGCTTAGCTTTCGAGTTAGGGTAAGGAGCTTAGACATCCAGAATGAGTTCGGAATTGAGCCGCTGCTCTATCACGTCTAAAGAGGCCAGCTGGGAAGGTTGGGGCATTTGATCAAGATGCCTCCTGCCTTTTCCTAGTAAGAGTTCCTGGGGTAGCCCCCGAACACACTGGACAGATTATGTATTTTGTAAGGCCTGGAAACGTCTCAGGAGTTCCCCAGAAAAAGCTGGAAATCATTGCTGGAAAGAGAGATGTCTGGGAAACCCTTGCTAAGTCGGACATCCGCAACTGACCAAGCATCTGTATTTGAAGGGTTGGGAGTGAGAATATGTTGGAGGGAGAATTGGACCTTTAGGAGTCTAATAGAAGAGCTAATTGGCATATTAACAAGAAGGGAAACAGGACATCCAGCTGGAGACTGGGACAAGTGACCAGCTGAAGATCCACCTAGCTTTTGGAGCAATTTGGCCTGTAGGTGGAGTGACAAACTGGCAGAAGCAGCTGGCTGGAGACCACAGCATGATCTCCAGTCTCCAACTGGAGATCAGAAACATATGAAGGGATTTCCTGACCATTCAATTCAATTCAATTCAGTTTATTTTGTATAGCCCAGAATCAGAAATTACAAATTTGCCTCAGAGGGCTTTACAATCTGTGCACATGCGACATCCTCTGTCCTTCCCTCACATCGGCACAGGAAAAACTCCCCTAAAAAAACCCTTTAACAGGGAGAAAAAAAGGAAGAAACCTATGGGAGAACGACAGAGGAGGGATCCTTCTCCCAGGATGGACAGAATGCAATAGATGTCATGTGTACAGAATGAGCAGCATAACAGTTCTTAGATACAACACATTCAATGTATATGACATAAATGATTCATATAATAAGACTACTTATAATAACAGCAGCAATTATTACAGTAGAATTATAGCCATGAAAATAGGGATAGTAATGTGACTAATAATAATAATCGAAGTAGCAGTGGGTGGCAGTCGGCTCACATCATGGAAACCTGCAGAACGAGAAAGCAAAAGGGCTTCAGGGTGGAAGTAAAGCTAAAATGCTTAATGGTACAGGTAATAGTAATAGTAATGTGACTAGTAATAATAATAATGGTGGTAGCAGTCGGTGTCAGCAGGGCCGTAGCAGGATGCACATCCACGGTCCAGGTACAGCCACGATTTATAGAAGCCTGCGAAGCGAGAAAGCACAAAGACTCCAGGGTAGAAGCAAGTCAATAAGCGTAATAGTACAGGCAATAATAATAGTAATGTGACTAATAATGATAGTGGTAGTAGTAGTGGGTGTCAGCAGGGCCTCAGTAGGTGGCACGATGACAGTCCAAATATAACCCCGATTCCTGGGAACCTGCGAGGCGAGAAGATAAGA